>NC_142930.1:48950338-48962838 GCF_046866305.1 Octopus bimaculoides | reverse complement strand
TGCCAAGCCAGGGATCTCTGGAAATTATCCATAGGCCCCGGCCCGAACGTCGTCTTGAAAAGGCGGGTTAGAAATTTCTCGTTGACACCAAGGTTTGCCCCGAGAGTGTCGTCAGACCTCCCCTCCACTAGACCTCTATAGAACGCATTGGTCGTTTGGAAGTTGCACAAGTTTGATCCCGGACGGCAGAGCTGTTGTAGAGCTTGGCGACACTCGCGGTGCCAATCGCCCAGTTTCGGTCTCTTCCTGATCCATGTTTGCAGTTCGGTGAGTGAGACGAGCTGCGGGAAGGCGTGCCTCACAAACGGCGCCCACACCTGTTCACCGTCGTCAATGAAGTTCCAGAGATGCCGCAGTCTCAGCGCATGTCTGCGCATCATTAACCACGGCATCTCCAGTCCTCCATGTAACGGTTGTTGACAGCAAATGGATCGCCTCACCATCGGAACGCCACCCTTCCACAGAAAACGGAAAAGTATGCGTTCTAGTTTCGTGATGGTGGCATCGGGACAAGGCACGACGGTCAGGCGGTAATCGATGACTGATGCGATATACACATTAGCCACCTCCGCCCGGCCTTTTAAAGATAACTTTCTCTCAGCCCATGTTTGGCTGAGTTTGATCACTCTACTGGTGATCTCGTCCCAGTTCTTATCCATTTGGAGGTCCGGACTGAACCAGACCCCGAGCAGTTTAACCGGTCCGTCCATCCAGCGTCCCACTACGGAGTCGCTGTTGGACGGTATGGGCTTGTTTCTCCAGGTGCCGAGTAACAAACCCACTGACTTTTCCGGGTTAATTTTTGCTCCTGTCACCGTTTCGTATTCTTTAAGTGTCTCGGCTAGCATCTCGACGTGCTTTTCGCTCGACACTATGACGGTGACATCGTCCGCATATGCAGACACGCTCGTCCCGCAACCCAGCTCTCGTGGGATACCCCTTCAGTGTCGCCAGCTTCCGCAGTAGTGGTTCGAGCGTCAATACATGCAGCAGCGCCGACAGGGGACATCCCTGACGGACCGAACGCGTGATGTCGAACGGTTTTGACAGGTGACCGTTTACCCGAATTACCGATCGGATGCCGCTATACAAGGCAGCGATCCAACCGCGGAAGACGGGACCAAAGCCAGCTGCCCTGAGGACGGCCGCCAGGTATCGATGGTCGACCCTATCGAAGGCTTTAGATTGATCTAAATTGATCAGCGCCCCACCCATGCCAGGATCCTTAACTACCCTGTCCATGATGTAGCGCATGAGGTGGAGGTTGTCATGGATGCTTCTGCCCGGCACGGCGCATGTTTGCGCCTTGTCGACCAGTTTATCGATGACAAGCGCCAACCTCTCGGTTATTACTTTGGCCAAAATTTTCAAATCTGCGTTGAGCAGAGTGATGGGCCTGAAATTATCTATAAAATTCCCCTTGTTTGGGTCTTTCTTCAGCAATGTCACTGCACCTCGGCTCACGAAACCGGGAATTCTCCCGTTTTGTTGCCAGTTGCAGTAGACTGATGCCAAGAGGTCGCCAAACAAGTCTGGCATTTGACAATACAGCTCGTAGGGTAGACCATCCAATCCAGGCGACTTATCCCTCGCGCAGCCCGCCATAGCATCCCTTACTTCAGCAGCTGTGATGGGACCCTCACAACACTCTACCTCTCCCGCCGATAGCCGCGGTAGGCCGGTTAGGTAGGCACTGAAGTCCATCCTGCGTTCCGACCCACCGCTCGCACCGAACAGTCGAGCAAAGTGCTGTTGAAAGGCCCCACACATCCTTTCGGGTTCGAGCAAACTACATCCCTGTTTATCGATTAGAGACCGAATGGTGGCTCTGTTACCGCGTTGCGCCTCCGCCACCCGGGCTTCTCGCGCAGCTTCGATCCCTTCGTTCCTTAAGGCACGCATTTTAGCTCTGACGATGCAACCTTCGTGTTTGGCGTTGAGGTGTTGGTCGAGGGCCATCCTCGCAGCCAAAACGTTGGTTGCGCTGCCAGTTGTAAGTGCCTCTTCTAGTTTCTTAACTAAGTCTCCCTCTACTCTATTTCGATCTATCGCTAGTTCTTTACTAAACCTAATAGATTCCGATTTAATTGCCATTTTCAGGGCAAACCACCAGCGGTTGTTAACGATGGCTCCTGTTAACGCCCTCTTAATTAATTCGCTAATCCGGTTCCTGTAAACCTGCCGCGCTAAGAGCGAAGCGTTCAGTTTCCAGTAACCGGGACCCTGCCCATGTGTCTTATTTAAGTCGAGCGTACACGTCACAAACTTGTGATCTGTGTAGCTGAATATTTTAAATTGTGGACATCCTACACTATCTCTATCCGCTGTCCTACATAGAACTCTATCTAGATACTATCTCGACGATCCGACGCGGTTTGTCCAAGTCCACGTTGGCACGTTCGGATGGTCGAGTCGGAACCTGTCAGACAAATGGAAACGTCTGAGCAGGTCTTTGAGGCACTTACATCCCCTTCTACTCCTATCCACTCCCACATAGTCTATATGCGTGTCCAAGGTAGCGTTCCAGTCCCCTACTAACAGTAAAGGTCGTGACGTTCCCAGGAAAACCTCTAGACGTCTAAAGAAATCCGCCCGACCCGTTAAGGACGGTGCATACACTGCCATCAGACGGAAAGCACACCCTTTTGTGCCATCGACGTCCAAGACAACCAGCCTACCCTCCCGGTCTAGGAATATTGGCCTTACTTTTAGGTTCAGATTCTTCCGAAAAAGCACCGCGGTACCACCACCACCCATGTTTGGCAGACAGGGAGAAAAATAAATGTCGAAATGTCCGCCAAACATGGACTTGAGGGCCCGCGGGTTACTGAGTCTGGTTTCACTGATAGCTATGATTTCTATGTTCTGTGACTTGATGTCATTTAGAAGGTAACCTTGCTTCCAAGCTGACGCCAAGCCACGTGCATTTACACAACCTAATTTAAGCATAGTTGAAGTCGAAATTTGTGTTTCATACACGACAGTAAAAGAGACAAGAGAGAAGGTTACTTACTCGTTTCGAAAGTTTTAGCTTCCTCTTCTTTTGAAGTATCTTGGATGAGGTTTTTGAAGAGTTTCTTGGATAAATATTTTTGGAACCCCCCCAACCGCATTCGGAAAGAGGGTTTTGAGTGTGTGGTGCTGCGTTTGTGTGATGTGAACTATTTTGATGTGTTTCGGTGGTGTAGTGCGTGGATGATTGTTAAGCTTATAATCATCTTCAGAAATGTTTGTTTGAGATATGATGTAGTCCATTAGTCTTGTATTTTTTGTGTCTATCGCTGATAGCATTGTGTGTGATTTTGTGATGTTGGTGCTGGTTTGTTTGTGCAAGGGGCTTTCAGCGGTTACATATTTCCCTGCTTTGCATGCATTTAATTTTGGGGTTGTCTTTGATCTTTTTCTTTTACTTCCTGTGGCTATTTGCCATTCTGTAGAACTTTCATCGTTAGACGAAATGTCTGACGAATCAGAAGGGGGTAAAGGCAAAGCATTTGGTTCTATTTGTGTGTTTGTCGATGGTGTTGTGGTGTGTGGTGTGTGTGGTGTGTGGTGTGTGTGGTGTGTGTGTTGTTGGGGAATTGGGAGTAGTATTGGTCTTTTCTTCGTTCTCAGTGGTTGTCTTCTTGGTTGTTGTTCTTGGTGTTGGTGTTGGTCTGTCTTTAGTTGTTGGTGGTGGTGTTGTTTCTGTTTTTGACTCAGGTGGTGGTGTTGTTTGGTTGGGTTGGTTTGTTCGTTGTTGCCGTTCTTTCGTTTTCGCATATAGCTGCTTGATCAGTTGTGCATATGGTGGTGTGGGTAATAATGCTGGTGTTTTGGTTTTTTGGTTTTCCCGTGGCTGTTGTTGTTGTTGCTGTTGTTTCGCGGCAGAATTGCAATCCTTTTGGAAGTGAGCTTCACTGCCACATATGTAACAGCGTGGTCGTCTGCCTTCCACCACTACATACAGCCTTTGCGTTGACGGTAACTTTATGTAGGTGGGTATTTTATTTAGTGATTCCTGGGTAATATGGAGAAGGATCTCCATTTTTTTACCCACCCACTGTTGCTTTTCAGAAACATTAATTTGCAATATGTCAACTTCCTCCATATCGACACATACGGCTGATGTCATCCATAGTGTGTCTACCGTGGGAGGAATATTTTTTATGATAACCCTTGTTACCCTCTGACCAAGGTAACTCGGTATCATTGTTAACTCTTCTGTCTTAAGAGTTAGCGTTGAGAATCGTTTCGATAACTCTTCACTTTGAAAAATAACTTGCACATGGGCAAATTTATGCCACCAAGTTACGTAATCTTTATATTGCCATACAGATCTCAAGCATTTCTCGATCTTTTCCGTGCTTGCTTTTTCTGGTTTTTTTTTTGTTTTGGAGTTTAAAATTTTATAAATAATTGTCTTTTTCTTTGTGTCTTCTAAAATGTCTTGTGGTATGTTGATCCGTACCTTGTCATTTTCTTTCGTAAGTAAAGCCTTTGTATCTTTTATCTGCTGTGCAGTAAAAGATACTACCGTCGTTTTTTGCCTTATCGCCTCGGCGAAGTTTGTTTTGATCTTGTTATTGTTGTTGTTGGTGGTGGTGCTGGTGTTGATGGCAGAGGTGACTGTTGCTGTATTAGCGTTGTTGTTGGCGGTTGTGATGCTGGTAGGTGTTGTTGTTGTGGCAGATGGGTGACCTTCTTCTTGTGTACTCCTCTGACCTTCATATGAGTTACGAAGTGGCGGGAAATTTTTTTCATAATTTTCTTCGGCGTTCAGGCGTATTTGAGCAAATTGTTTGGCCATCATGCTCTTCTCTTTCTCTCCTTCCGTTGTCTGTGGTGAAAGGAACAAAAGAGGAGTGGAGTTGTTGTTGTTCTTTTTGTTATTGTTGTTCTTGGTGGTAGTGGTGGCTGCGATGTCGGTGGCAGTAGTGGTTTTGGTTTTGTTGTCGTTGGTGGCGGTCGTAATGGTGGTAGTGGAGGTGGTGAAGGCAGTAGTAGTAAACGCAGCATTCCTGGTAGATCTTCCTTCAGTTTCCACCATGTGTATTTCACTGATTGTAATAGCACACTCTACCGATTATATTGCACCACTCAGATTGTATTAGCGCTACCCACTAATTGTATTAGTACCGCCCATTGATGGTACAAGCACTACCCTCTGATGGTATTAGCAATACCCATTGATCCTGTTAGCACCATCTACTAATTGTATTAACACCACCCACTGATTGAACTAGCCCCACCTTCTGATTGTATTAGCACCGCTCATTGATTGTATTAGTACCACCCATTGATTGTCCAAGCACCATGTACTGATGGTATTAGTACCACCCACTGATTCTGCTAGCACTGCCCACTGGTTGTATTAGCACCACCCACTGATTGTACTTGCATATAAATATCTGAATATTTCACACGTAGTTGTGCCATTAACGTAATCTTAATGCTGAATCAGCGTGTGACAAACAGGACATTTTAAGTACAAGCACAGTCTGTTTGATAGGCTACCACATAGTTTCCATTTACCCAGTTTCAAACTTGGATTGATCTGAAATCGTAGTAAAAAACACATGCCCGAGATGTTATGCAATTGGATTAAACTCTGGTCGCATGATTGTGTCACATATATGCAATTTATATCTGCATCTCATACATATATACACACATACTCATCTATACAGATACACATACAAACAAATACACTCAGTCACACACAAACATATATACATAACTTTCAAACATACAAAGACAAAGAGGTAAACGGCAGATAGATAAAACTATAGATTGCTAGATAGATGGATAGTTAGATAAGTAGATATTGTATTTCATTGTAAATGATAGGGCAATTACAAAAAAAATCTAGTTTAAGGTGAGTTCTTGGTAGGAAAGGTTGTATAATTTAGTTATGTACGTATTTAATCGTATGGACATCTTTTCATTCCCTTCCCAATTTTCAAGATTAGATAAGGAATGGTAAAAATTTGTGCCTTTCCCATGGGTATTAGCAATATAATTAAAGCGTAATTATTTTAGCTAAGATAGAAATCGGGTCACAATGTTGGCGCACCAGGAGCGTATATCTTCTCCTAGGGAACTTATTATTTTTTTTAGAATATATAATATTGATGAAAGAGTGAATAAGTGAATGTATGTTTGCTTGTGTGTGTCGTGGTCCACGCATATGTACCATTGCGTGCGCGCGTGTTGCATTTTTGTATACACTGGGTCTTCAGGCTAAATTTGACAGTTTGCATAAAAGAATAAGAAAACACAATATCCCAACCAAAAATAAAAGCATGTTAAAAAAAATCAAAAAATATCAACTACATTATAGCTAGGAGATTCGAATTTATTCAAAGCAACCGCCCTCAGCTCCCACCATGGTCTTGATACGGCTCTGGGACCTGGTGCATGCGTCCCTCACTGTGTCCCTATGAAGATCTTCGAATACCTATTTGATCTTGGCCACCAGCTCGACCTTGGTGTTGCAGGCAGAGCGGTTGGTGTCTTTCTCAACCGCGTCTCACTCATAGTAATCTATAGGATTCGGGTGAATTAGGAGGCCAGAAATTGGGGTTGGTAAAATCGTTGAAATTCTCTGACAATCACTTCTGACTCTTCCCGGAGGTAAGACAGGGAGCCGAATTCTGCAGTTACACACACGGCCTTCCAACAGCAACTCTTTCCAGTTAAGATTTGACCACATTCTCCAGTAGCTTCACGTAGCCGTCTGAATTGAAACTAAGGCCCTGTTTATCAGTTATTGGATGAATTCTGGCGTGCGAACGCAGTCAGAACGCCTGCTATGTCCCTTCCTGCTGACCACAGCTTCGTAGGCTCCGTTGCAGCTACCCATGTCACGTCATACAGCCTTTACAGTATTCACAGAGCATTGAGCAGCAGCAGTCACGGTACCAGCATTTTGATACCCGGCCTGAATCATCACGATACTGTTAGCTCTTTTCCAATGTTGAAATGGCTTCAATTCTTCCATGTCAGCCAACTTTTTCACAACTACAGCTTTAATTTTTAAGCTCTCCAATGCCGTTGACCATTCACCAATATACTAAGCTCGTCATTAAAAAAAAAAAACAAAAAAAAAACAGGAGGGACATAAGAAGATCGTCAAATTTAGCCCGAACACACTGTATGTATATGTGCATTGTTAATATATGCGAGCAACTATGGCCAAGCGGTTTCATTTTGCGCTCATAAAATCCCGGGTCTGATTCCATTACAAAATTGTGTAGACAGAAATTGCGAGGAAACCTATCGGATGGGGTGCAATAGCAGTTCTAAGAACCAGCCTTGTAACATGCTATGTCATGTTGTTTCTACTTCAGTTTTACGTTAAGGGAAGGCAGCGAGCTGGCAGGATCGTTAGAACGCCGGACAAACTGCTTAGCGACATTTCTTTCAGCTTTATGTTCTGAGTTCAAACTCTGCTGAGGTTGACTTTGCCTTTCATCCTTTCAGGGTCGATAAAACAAGTACCAGTTGAACATTGGGCTCAATGTAATTGACTTATTCCCTCCCACGAAATTGTTAGCCTTGTACCAACATTTGAGATCATTATTATTATCATTAAAATGCTTTGCAAGATTTCATTTGCTGGGATCGAGCTAATCGGGTACATCTTTCCAAAAATTTCAGGTGTTGTGCCTCTAGTAGAAAGGAGTATTGTGTTAAGGTACCCAACCTCTGACGCTATAAGGCAAGAAACAAACGAATCAGCTGACCTAATAACTGGAAATATTCATCGTCAAAAGCGACGAAGAATCCGTTTTCTTTTATTTACTGTAAATAAGTATTATTTAAGCATGCATTGATATGTTTATATGTATGTGGATGTTTCTTGCTACATGTCTAATTATTGTTCTACTTGTATAATTGCTGTAGACGTAAACTGTCTCTATTTCATTGAAAGATGTGGTGTCTAAATTGTTTCCTCGGTATTTTTATATCTCTTCCTTATCTGGAATGTTTTTAGAAGATTATGTTGCTGTCAACAAGGCTGTTCCTATTCTGCTCTACAACCCTGTGCATTTCTTTGACAAGGCAATTTCAACAAGAATATCTTTAGTAACAAAGGCGCAAATAATACCATATATAATATACATTTATTCAAGTTTCTTAACTTTAGGCACAATTTTAGAGTTGGAAAAGTAAATAGTGTGTTTGTATACCCTTTCATCAGAGCATTAATGACCTATATTACATCTATTCAGTAACTGAAACTGCATCGCAGTTGACCTGCCAAGTGTTTCTCTCTTGCTTTGCGACGCTTGTCGCAAAACTATACGTAAGTTAATACTTCTAATAGATTAAATAATTTTTGCATATTCCTAGGCTGGAAATAATTCTTTATTGGCCTACTTATTCAAGAAATTATAAGCCATACATCCATAAAAAAGTGAAGAGCAAGATACAGAAATCATTTAAGTGTCGACGACTTAGGAAGGATGTCGAAAGTTCTGTAAAGAGTCAAACTATTATTGCGGAAGTACGCTTAGATAAATATCAATTTATTGCACAATTTTAACGATACCCATGCTATGAATTCAGTTCTTTTACAATGGAGTTAATACAACATTATTAATAACAGCTACGACGTGGATTCAAAAGTTTATAGGCTGCAGTAATTTCAACTTTTCTTATTAATAACTGCATAAATGACATCTAACTGTTCAAAGAAGGCTTCAAAAGTAACTAATAGCAACTTCTCTTGAAAATCGACAAAATTTGGCATCGTACTATTATCAAGTACCTGCAGAAAAAGGGCTTGTCTCCCAAGGACATTAACACTGACATAGTTGCTACATTAGAGGATAACACTTCAGCTTTACCAACAGTGCAAAAGTAGACAACTGAATTTAGGAGGGGAACGGAGAGTCTTAACGATGACCCAAAGTCTGTCTGTCCTGCTGGTTTCCTTGAACGTTTCCTCCATCATCGGAGAGGTATAGGTTCGACAGTGGAAGAAAGTTCCTCGTCAATGATATTTGTTGTGATTCATTATGTCCAGGAGAGTGGAAGGGTTCAGTTAAATTCAGTTAGATCGGGTATTCTTTAGGTAAATCCCTCATCAGCAAGGATGGTTGGTAGTACACCATGATGAGAAGAAGAAAAAGATGTTTTTGTAGTACACCATTGTGAGGAAAAATAAATACTAACATTCTAAAGTTGTGAAAATACTGTCTAACCTATATCTCACCAATGACGGAATACTCACCTACAAAGTCTTCGCTTGATACGATACCTCAATAGCAGGGATATCCCGGAAACAGCTGTCAAAGACTATTTTTTATTTTTTACCATTCGTTATGTAATTAAATAAGATTAAATTAAATTAAATGTCCTTGTCATGCCCTGCCTAATTGCTTGCCTTTCCTCACTACTTTACATACATACATACATACATGCATATATACATACATACATACATACATACATACATACACACATGCATGTATGCATACATACATACATACATACATACATACATACACACATGCATGTATGCATACATACATACATACATACATGTATGCATACATACATGCATACATACATGCATACATACATACATACATACACACATGCATGTATGCATACATACATACATACATACATACATACACACATGCATGTATGCATACATACATACATACATGCATACATACATACATGCATGTATGCATACATACATGCATGCATGCATACATACATGCATGCATGCATACATGCATACATGCATACATACATACATGCATACATACATACGTGCATACATATATACATACATACATGCATACATACATACATACATGCATACATGCATACATACATGCATGCATACATACATGCATACATACATACATGCATACATATATACATACATGCATGCATACATGCATACATACATACATACATACATACATACATACATACATACAGAAAAGACGCATAGACTATCAAAGAAAAGCTGCATTTGAAAACAAATTTGTACAAATAATTTTGAGAATATTTTTTATCACACTTATTCGATGAATCCACCATTAGCATTAATGGCGGCTTCAATACGGGGTCGGAAGCGTTAACATGCCGGAATTAGATGGTCTTTATCAATTTTGGACACATTGCTGGTTATGACTGATTTGAAAGATTTATGGCGTTATGGGGGTATTGATTGACCTCTCTCTCGACAACGCCTCATATGTAATAATCCAGTAGACTGAGGTCTGGTAAGCTAGGAGGCCATGTGTCTGGGAGAACATGACCATGCAGATTGGGTTGTACAAGCCTTATGAATTGAACCTTGTTGGAAGACGTACGGTATTCTGCTGCGTTCCTCTATGTATCCAAGGCTTCACAATTTTCTCCAATAGCTCTGTGCAGAAAGCGGCATCGACTCTGAAGCCCTGTGAAAAGAAGTGAGGTGGCATGACATATCCCTTGTTGCTGACGACTTCTGGAACCATCACAGTTGTTGTGAACTTAGAATGCATGACCGTTGGGACCTAATTCGGGTCTCTGCATAACCATCTTTTCTTCCTTCAGTTTACCCTTTGGCTTTGATCAAAGTGTTTCTCATCGGAGAAAAACCAAAGCATTCCACCCTCTTGTTTAGCAAGCACTTTGCACGGATAGAACGATTCTGTCTTGTCGCATTCAATATAAACTGATCCCTCCACCACACATACCACTTGTACCAGATGTTATCATGCACAACTCTTCTGATGGTGCATTCTGAAAACTTGAGGTCTTTGCAATGGTTTTGATTGCAATTGTTTTTATCGATTATTTCTTAGACTTCTTGTACCAAGTTATGTGTTCTGATGGTATTAGGACCCTGTGCAGGCGTTTGCCTTCAGCTGGTAATGTTGAATCCCCGTAAGCAGCTTCCAGATCCTTTCGAACTTTGACAACGAAGGATCGGACAAATTTCAGGAAGCTAGCTATCTTTGTATCTTTATGCCGAACTTTTAAGGCAACGGCTACAGTGTGCCTGTAGCATTAGCAGGGCTGTCGAATTACTTCACCCCAGCGTAGCAGCACACTGGTGCTGCGTTCCACCGCTCTTTAAAAGTTAGCAGCGGAAGAATACACATGACGACTTTCGCCCAGAGTAATAGCGCGCGCTTTTCAAAAGCGTTTTATCCAGTCGCTGTCTTTAATGTCGAAACGTTAACATCTAGTTCCCTTTCGTCGCTGTTTTGCTTTATCCCATTCAGATGTAGAAACTAATCTATCGACGAGCTTGTGACTTGTCTAGCACGACACACTATGTGATTTCTACCACGCCTCGCTACCGCTTCAAAACTTATTGGATATTTTAAATTTACAGCCAAATACCGGAGCTAACTACCTTGATGTGCATTAAGGAATTAACTCATGCCTTCTACACCCTATTGTCTTGTACGCTTATCTCTGTTGTGCCAGCTACTTCACGTGTGAGCAAGGAATAAATAGCTTTTGTTAACCAAAAGCATTACCTTCTGATTTTTATCGTTGCCTTTATGTAAAACATGCATCTATACGTTTCAAACCTTCTTACTTGCACACATCTAAATATACTTCCTTAATTGGTAAAGCCCAACTCTTAATTAACCTCTTATTCATTGCTAAGTCAACCTGCTGTCTAACATTATTTATCTGAAAAGCAAGTTAAGAAAATAAGTTACAAGAAAGTTAGAGTTCTTAAAAGAGGTGTCCTCAAAAAGACTGACGCACCCTCTGTGTGTGTGTGTGTGTGTGTGTGTGTGTGTGTGTGTGTGTGTGTGTGTGTCTGTGTGTGTGTGACTTTTCCACCACTTCAAGCATCGTGTTGCCTTGTTAGTTATCTATAGTACGTACTGAGAAGTCAAGATATTCAAAGCTATCATACATTGACCAAATTATGTTGCCAACCTCCACAACAGTTCCAATATATAGCATACACTAAATACAATAAGGCTCTACACTACATCACAGCATTACATCATCCCATATAAGAATTAAGCGTAATACATCCTCGTTGCTGGACATTGAAAGCTGTTTTCAAGCCTTCGGACTTAGTCCTCGGTCATGTTAGACTAAAACTGACTGAGATTTACAAAGTAATTTCAATTTTTAGGTTTTGGTCAACCGTTAAGCTGTAACTATGCCGTTATTAAAATAGCCTCGCTCTTCCTATCTAGTAAGTTCCATCGTTAATCAACATCTGTTTGTCTCCTGTTTTCTCATAATACAAATATCATTGCATTTATTCATAGAAACTTATTATATTTTCTCCCATGCCAATAATATTTTTTCACACACCCAAAAACTCGGTATATTACTTTGAAATATTGCAATGCTTTTAATATCTGCTTTTTCGAAACCTGTATACAAGGTTTTACAAAGTTGTTTGTTAAACAATCAGAATAGTGCATAATACACACACACACACACACATACACACAAACACACACACACACAAACACACACACACACACACACACACACACACACACACACTCACACGCGCGCGC
>NC_142930.1:48912838-48947838 GCF_046866305.1 Octopus bimaculoides | reverse complement strand
ATACATATATATATATATATATATATATATATATATATATATATATATATATATATATATATATATATATATATATATATATATATACATATATCGTCAGTAAATCATAAATCTGGAGGAGAACCGCATTCTAAGTTATAGGGCAGTAGAGTATTTAGATGAAGATAGTTATGACCGGTTCATAGAGTTACCCAGGGTTTCGCATCCATAAAGCACTTGGCTTTACATACGTCTCTAGGTTCTGACGAGACGTATGTAAAACCAAGCACTTTGTGGACGCGAAACCCTGGGTAACTCTATCAATTGGCCATAACTACCTTTAAATATGTATGTATGTATACACACACACACACACACATACACACACACACACACACACACACACACACACACACACACACACATAAGGCGAGCTGGAAAGATTGTTAGCACGCCAGGCGAAATGTTTAGCGGCATCTCATCTATCTTCACGTTCTGGGTTCAAACGCCACCGGGGTCGACTTTGCCTTGTGACAAAATTTGAAACCAATGTGTATATATTCTTTCTTTTATTCTCTTACTTCTTTCAGTCATTTGACTGCGGCTAAGCTGGAGCACCACTTTTAGTTGAACGAATCGACCCCAGGACTTATCCTTTGTAAGCCTAATTGTTTTATTCTATCGGTCTGAAGGAGGACAAATGATTGGAAAGACGTTGTTTGAGAGAATTCCTAGTTCATCCCACATATTTCTGTGGGTGCATGATGTCGGTACGCCTATTGCTGTTGTGGGTGCTGCTGTAAGTGCTGCATCAACAGGCGCAACGACATCACGCGCACACAGAAATACGTGAGATGCACTGGCAATTCTCTCAAACAGCGTCTTTCCAACCACTTGTCCTCCTTCAGAGTCCTGGAAAGGAGATACGTGACATCGCTGGCCAGCTATATCTGGTAACTAAGAGACGATGGGATACCATACATGATCGCATGGAAAATACTGAGAACCCAGGTCCCTGCATCAACGAGACGAAACGTTGCAAATTATGCACTGCCGAACGCACGAGAAGCCTGTAGCGAAGCTTCTCTCTCAGTTATAGACATGCGAATGCAGACGTAGCGGGTAATATCTAGCTTTCGGCCGCATCTTTGGCCTGTTGTGTCCACCACTCCGATTGGTTGGTATTGGCGCACTTTTGTCTGTAGTTCTATTTCGCGCCAGGGTGCATACCAACCAATCGCAGCCTTCTGATAAGGTCACGTGGAACAGGTTTTCTGAAACCCCTGCTTGAGCCGATTTTTCCTCTTAAATAGCTTGCCTGTTTGCACTAAAGTTTGTCGCGACTCTAGACCTTCTGAGGTCTAGTCGTTGACCACAGCACCAGCCAGTTCCAGCGACAACACTTCAACACCTTGCTGCAACTCCATCTTCGACGCCACTATCAGCTTCTTCGTCGACAGCGTCTACACTGACGTCTCTATGTACACACCACCAACAGCACCCGCATAGCTTTCTTTCAACACTGTTTGTGTGAATTGCTTCACCACGAAAAACAGCGAGACTCTCTGTACCAAGTAACCGGTCGCAGCATCGTAGGCTCTACTTCTCGGGCGACATGTATCTTTTCTCCAGGCTCCGCTATTCCGCCACGACCTCTTGTACAGAACCTTTACCATTGTGTACCATGAATACGAACTGGTATTTCATATCCTTATCCTTGTGTTTGGTCTTTTAACGTCCTTATTCATAGACTTTTCTATGCTTTGTATCTCTCGCATTCACACACATTTGTATACACACACTCTTGTTTACACGACGGCCTGTCTTATATTGTGTTTTATTATGCCGCATTTACTCACACAGACATTTTAGTTGACAACCAATAAACCTTACTTTTATATATCTTTACCGGTTGAGTCTCTTTCTTTCCTTGTTGGCACTTAACTCATTCCATCTTTTGTTTTTTTCTTATATTTGTGCCGACTGTGCGACGCGCAAAAAGAAAGCCGTTCCTTCGTCACCATCTCCTTGGTCGCACAGTCGTCTACAAGCTTAAAAGACTCGCTCGTTCCAGGGAGCATCCTCAACTCCAGGACAGAGATTTTCGGGCCATGTTTGCATTTTAGAAGATTCCTGCTGGCTTTTGGAATCCGCAAGGCGACGCGACAGCCGGAAGCCAATAGCCAACGCCGAAGGGAGACAATCGTTTACCTTCGTGGTTCTTTGGTGACCGCAAGATCGCGGTGCGGCCGAAGCTCGATAGCCAATGGCAAAAAAGACCCTCTATTTTGAAGAGGTCTTAGGCCAGCGGTGTTTGGGGTGTGAAGATACGCCTTAAGGCTAAACATCTTATGAGCGAGAAACCCAGTGTACCAAATCCATTCACAAGGCTTTGATCGCCCCGAGGCTATAGTAGAAATCACTTGCCTAAGGTGCCACGCAGTGGAACTGAACTCGGAACCATGTGATTGAGAATCAAGGTTCTTATCACACAGCCATATATATATTAAATACAAATACGTAACCCGGGGATTCATCCTAACGTCTTAACCCCACGTCCCCCTTCTCCGAGTTGCGTATGTGTAGTCTAAGTTAAATTCTTTTGAGAGTCGGTATTTTAAAACTAATTAAAACTAATTATCGAGTTCCCTGCCAATTTCGGCGAGTGAAGGTTTTGCCTAAATCGATAGTATAGGACAAGATCCTTTTTATTTATTACATCCCTTTACGTTCAAATCCTTGTTTTCATCTTTCTAAACTCAATAAAATGGATACCATTCAAATACTAGGAATCTATATAACCGTCTTTCCCCTCCTTCAAAATTTATAGACTTCTGCCTATGTTAGAAATCAATGTTCAGCTAAGAGGATTAGCTGAATATTGAATATGAAAGGGGACAAAAATCTGTTAAACAATTCTCTGCCCTCTATATTAATATCTGTGAAATTCACTCCATCCGTGCCACTATCAACGATTTACTAATGAATAAAATGAACACCATACATGTTATTTCTTTCTCAGACCCTAACCATTCATTATATTTATAATGTATACCTTTATGTGGAATCTACTCCCACAACAGTGGAGGTGCAATGGCCCAGTGGTTAGGGCAGCGGACACGCGGTCATAGGATCGCGGTTTCGATTCCCAGACCGGGCATTGTGAGTGTTTATTGAGCGAAAGCACCTAAGGCTCCACGAGGCTCCAGCAGGGGATAGTGGCGAAACCTGCTGTACTCTTTCACTACAACTTTCTCTCACTCTTACTTCCTGTTTCTGTTGTGCCTGTAATCCAAAGGGTCAGCATTGTCACACTGTGTCACGCTGAATATCCCCGAGAACTACGTTAAGGGTAGACGTGTCTGTGGAGTGCTCAGCCACTTGCACGTTAATTTCACGAGCAGGCTGTTCCGTTGATCGGATCAACTGGAACCCTCGACGTCGTAAGCGACGGAGTGCCAACAACTCCCACAACAACAGAGACATCTAGTTACTCTGATTCAAAGAATCTCTTCATTCCTTTAAGGATTATCTGTGTCTTTGCCACTCTCCGATCTCTTCAGTCACTAACAATCCTCCAACTATCCCTCATCATGCATTGTTGACCTCTCACTTCATCTCTCTCTCTCTCTCTCTCTCTCTTTGTCTCTCTCTCTCTCTATCTTTCTCTCTCTCTCTCTCTCTCTCTCTCTCTCTCTCTCTCTCTCTCTGAAGATGCTTTTGTTGTTTTTTAGTCCCAAGTCAGACTTAACAGGGCAAGTCTTATGATCGAAGGCATTCTAACCACAGCCATTCCGTCCTTCTGACAAGCGTTTATAGGCTTCTGGCTATGTTAAAAATCAATGACTACAGTATTCATTGTGTCCCTCACTTTTCAAGACAGGAGAGAGTATTTAAGGTGAAGGAAATTTGACTGATATTTCTATCTGGTCGAGCGATCAGCAGCGTCGATGGTGACTTAAAAAATATTGCTCCTCATAACAGCAACTCTTTGTGCTGGAGGGTTTTTAGAAACATAACAGTAACAATATCGGTCAAAAAAACTAACGAGCTCAACGTAGAAACAATGTCTATGTAGCAACAGCGTACAACTGATTACGCATGACGGTGTCACTTAAATAGGATTTTCATCAATCGAAACCTCTAGGACGGGCCTGGCCAACTCGAATTACATTGCAGGTCATTTTAATCACAGAAAGTTTTTTGGGAGCCGCTTGTATACCTTATGCACTAATAGTCAAATAATCAAATTACAGAATCAAGAATTTTTCATGTTTCCTTTGTCTAAAATTATAAGATTGTAGGTTATTGCTATATTGCCAATTATAAATTTTAAGTCTATTTTAAAACAAATGTTTTACACAAACAAATTTATTTTGAAATTAAATACAATATTTGGATCTTTGTGGTTTTCGTTACTGTTTACAATTTTGTTCCAGTTGTTTTCAAATTTCGTATATGGATTAAGTTTTGCATACTAATTATGGAAATGAAATTCAATTTCCCTATAAATCCATAATTATAAAGTTATTAGCCGTTAAAATTTGCAAAATGTGGGTATCTTAGTCAATCAGAAGCGAGTATTTTACATATCACGTGGCGAATAACTCTGTTTCCATAGTAACCAAAGATGCTGCGCATGAGCATAAGGAGTGTAACCACCAAATTGAGTGTAATCAGCAGATTGAGAGTACCTAGGCATCTTTAAAGCGTGGAAACAAACGCCGGTGTGGGATACACCGTTCCATGGTTGACTCTTATATTTGTGTATTTATGTTGAGAAGTAGATATGAGAAAGATAATTTATTTTATAAAATCCTAGAGTGTATTGCAAACTTTCATTGTTGAAATTTTTTAACTAATAAAGGTCTGTTTTAGGCAATGTTTTGACTGTTTCGCAGCTTTTAAATATTTAATTTGCTCGCGAATGTTTTTCACTGTTTTCACTTTGCTCGTGTATATTTTAATGTCTTAACTGTTATTTCTAGCAACTCCTGTTGGTTTGTTCGTAGCTTTTAAATACTTAATTTGCTCGCGAATGTTTTTATGTTTTTCAGTTTACTGTAGCTAGTTTAATGTTTTGATATGTCGATGGCCCACCCCACCATGATGATGGCAGAAGCAACGAACGCGCTGTTTTCTGATTGACTGAAAATTCTGAAAATGATCGAACTTTGAACACTTGTAAAATTTTTGCAAAATTTTTCTGATTCGGATTCAACGTCAAAAATTACATCCATACAATACATTAAAAAATTTTTTTTAAGGTAATTGGAAACAGTAACGAATGCCAAGATCCCAATACTTCAAGAAAGTATGAAGCGGGCCTCAAGTTGGCCAGCCCTGCTTTAGGACTTAAAGTCAAATAACTCATCAGATTGACTGCGATAAGTCTTCCTTTCTCGTAGAGGAAACTTTCCTTCACGAGAAAGCAAGAGTTCTTTTTTTAATTTTATTTTATTTAGTTCCATAGTAGCTTTACTTCCTCCACAAAACACTACATAAACCAATAACAGCTGTATTCTTACAACTGTGTGTATTACTCTCATACACTAACATATATTATTTATAATCAGTCGTCGTCTTTTCATTTCCAAATTTGGTGTTTGTCCTGAATAACGTTTTCATTGATATGCAGGTTTCGTTAATATTTATCTGTATACTGTTTTTGAGGACATTCTTTGTGAAAAAAAATGTTTATAGATAGCATTTCCAGAAGCCTTCCTACCAATTATCGTCTGTTGAATAAGTTTATACTGCTTTTTTAATAAACCATATCCTGTTTCGCTAGAGATTTTTGTTTGCTTATTGTCATTTATATCCTTTTATGTTCAGGTTATTTTCAGACGTTCATATCCTTTGTTGGTCTCTTTCATTGTTCTTTACAAAGTAAACAGAATGACGACTTAACACAGGACAACCAAAATTGGACCAACAGCATATTCAGCGACTATAGATGAGAAATAGGAGGGAGTTGGACTTTAGCGAACTTTAGCAAAATAAAATATAAATGACATTAACAAGCAGATCGGGAAGTCATTATACCGACGAATGTCTGTAACGAATTAACTTAAGGAATGTCTGTGTATTTCCAATGCAGCAGTGACCCAAAGCTCCTAGGTACCTATATTTTCGAACTGCAATCTCGAGGAAAATTGAAAGTCCGCTGATACAGAAATTCCAAACACATCACACTAAGTGTGGGTCTTATCTAGAGAAATATATAATCCAAATCAAAAGAAGAATGAACTTAGTTATAAATGTTTCGATATCACCTCGTTTTAACGGCATTGCTTATAAATGAATTCATTTGAAAAGTTACAAAAAATTTGCAGCTGATTGCATTGGAGAGGATCATCCGATTTGCAACAATAGGTGCACTCTTACAATATAACGCACTAAAATGTTGAAGGTATACCTTTTGATGTAAATCTGATGAACTGCAATGACATTGAAAACCGAATAATGTCGAAACATTTGTAACTAATAGTAAAGATGTACAAAATTCATTCTTAATTTTTTTATTTGGATTATGTGTGTGTATGTGCATGTGCGTGTGTATGTGTGAATGTGTGTATGTGCGTGCGTGTGTGTGTGTGTGTGTGTGTATGTATATATATATATATATATATATATATTTATATATATATTTATTTATATATTTATATATGTATATAAGGCATATACATAAGGTCGATTGTTATGACCGGTCAAAGAGTGACCATTGGTTTCGCACCTATAAAGATCTTAGCTATTTAGGCGACTCGTGAGGCTCAAATGGCCGGAGGTACATAACCTCTCTACAACTGGAGTGAGTCGCCCATCCAGTTGTAGAGAGGTTATGTAATCTATAGATAGCGTTGTAAGACAGTGTGGAACAATGCTGGATATTTGAATAACAGGTATAATCCATCCGACGGTCTTTTAAATAATTTCTGTCTACCCAATTTGATTCACAAGGATTGGGGTGATCCGAGGTAATAGTAAAAAAAAAACCCATGCCCAAGAGGCCATACAGTGGGATCGAACGTGGAACTTCGTGATTGCGAAACAAGCATTTTATTATTCAGCTATGTTGGATACTGTGGTGGAGAGTAATATGTAACAGAGTGTTGTATAATGAATGTGGGGTAATATGATGAGTGGAACGATTTCAACATTTCCACCCATTTTGTGATTTTTTTTCTTCACTTCTTATAATCAAGTTATAACATATATTCTAATAAACACTCTTCTTTTATCTTTTACTTGGCCATGCTGGGGCACCGCCTTGAAGAATTTTAGTCGAATAAACCGAACCCAGTACTTGTTTCTTTTTTAAAGTCTGGTACTTATTCTATCGATCTCTTTTGCCGAACCGCTAAGTTACGAATACGTAAACACACAAACATCGGTTGTCAAGTGGTGGTGAGGGACAGACACAAGGATACACACACATACATTACATCTATCTATCTATCTAGCTAGCTAGCTAGCTAGCTATCTGTGTGTGTGTGTATGTATGTGTGTGTGTGTGTGTGTGTGTGTGTGTGTGTGTGTGTGTGTGTGTGTGTGTGTGTGCATGTAAGTATGTATGCTTCATTCATCGATTATTATTATCTCAACTAACACTGGAACTCTTGAAGTAGATCCAGCGGAAATATACCCCAACCGTAGATGACACCAGGTTGCCCAAACTGTGAACGTACTTTACTCAACACACTAATTGATATACATCCATTATTCTAAAAAATTACATGGGTAAATATATATATATATATATATATATATATATATATATATATATATTACAAATTAAAAGGGTAAAGGATTATCAATTTATTAATTAATAAATCAATTAACAATTAACAATTTTTACCAAGCCCATCGGTATGAAAGCACCATAATTGGTGGAGAACTTATTTAAAAGTTCATATATATTTATAAATATAATTAAGGGATCAGCAAATATTTGCTTCACCATATACCGAAGTTCAGAAATAGCAGCTAAAAAAGCTGAGAATCCCACAGATAGCATCACTTGTAACTCACAAAGGCAAAAACAAGAAGAAAAAACAATGAAAACTAACCAATTCCGATGTTTAACAGTAGACGCGTTTCTGGATCATGATTGATAATAATCAATTTCCTTCATCAATACTGTATTCCAGTATTGATCGGTGAAGCAAATATTTGCTGATCCCTTAATTATATTTATATATATATATATCGTCGAAACGCCGGTGTTAAAACGTGGGTAGCTGATGAAGTAGAATGTTCTCTATGTGGCTCGTGTGTTCTCGTCTACGTTTGTTTGCAATGTCCTGTACCCAGATATGCACCTATACATACAGGTGGATGTCGGTATGCACATACCTGTACGTATATATGCATATACTCATTTACTTTTGTTTATATATATATATATATATATATATATATATATATATATATATATATAATACAAAGGATATATAAGCATGTATACACACATATATGTACATACATCTACATGTGTATATAGATGCATATTCCGGTACAGGACGTTAGAAAAATGAACTACAGACAACGGTACGAACACATAGGAAAACAAATAGCCACTTGGAATTATTTCTTCATCAGCTGCCTCTATTCTAAACTAGGCGTTTCGAAGATAATATATATATATATATATATATATATATATATATATATATATACCGGAGTAAGCACATAAAATGTGCAACAAGGTGGAAAAAAGAGTACTCAAATACCAGAGGTAGAGTAATATGCTTTATTTAAAAGCAGCAGAAATATAACAAAACTGTCCGATGAACGGGAACGTGAAACTCAGAGTAAGAGAGAGAAAGAAAAAAGAGAGAAAGAAAAAAGAGAGAAAGAAAGAAATAGTGTTTGTGACAAGGGGAGAAACAGAGTGTTTGCCAAGCGTCTAAAAAAAAAAATGAAAAAGTGGAAGAGGGAGACAAAGCGGCTAAGGAAAAAAAAATTTCTCTCACCAAGACAGCGTCTAACGAAAAAAAAAAAAAGGAACGAACAAGTGGAAGAGGGAGACAAAGCGTATTACGAAAGAAAATGTAGCTAAGGAAGACGAAGTAAAATGCATTTTTTTTCTTAAACATGAGATATAGTTTCAAATATAAGATGTTTTTGAAAGACACTATATTCTATAATAAGATTATATATACTTTCTCACACAACAATTCAAATATATTTATTTTAAATCATTTATTTATTTTAAATCGTTCATCTTTCTCCCCCCCCCCCCCTCCACTCTCACACATACGCACATATACTACTTTGGGAGCGAAAGAGTTTTGTTTATATTTCACAACTATGAAACAAAAACGTATGTAACAAGTTGTCAGTCACCCCCCCCCCCAACCCGTTTTTCGGACCACAAAAAGGGTTTGGTAATTTTTCAGATTAACACCCGCACGATTTCCACTAGGGTGTTACGGTTAGGATTAGGATTAGGGTTAGGGTTACGGTTTTAGGGTCACAGTTAGGGTTAGGGTTTAGGGTTAGGGTTAGAGTTAACATAGAAGGGACAGGCTCCTTATTTTTTGGTTAAGGTTTTTGGTAAGCTTTCCTAAGTTACTCCAATCCAGATCCCCAATGCAAACCTTCAGATCAACCTTCTCCTATGCAGATCTCTAATGCAACATTTAAAAAAAGAGTCAATAAGTGAAAATAACCAATAAACTGATTCCTTATGGGATTTCCTAATCAAATTGCCAGCAAACCATTTTCAGCCAAACCAATTTCAACGGATATCGCTCAAATCTGATGTCGATGTTACTTATTTAGGTTTGAAATAAAGGACTTAATCATTTAATAATCCTAGCTTAATCCCGAGCAGCGCCGGGTTATACTGCTAGTATCAAATATATTAAATATATCAAGTACATCAAATACAAAATATGTATATAAGTACTAAATGTCTTCTGTACAGAGAATATCTGGATTTCTTTGTGAACTATATATATATATATATATATATATATATATATATTCTATAATTATAAACATAATTATAATTAGGGGTCAGCTAATTGCTTCACCACATACCGAATTTAGAAATAGGACCTAAAATTCCTTTTCTACTACTGTAAGAATCTACATGACAGTAACACATTTTTTTTACGTAGAAAAAGTGGGTCACCCCGAGTCTTTGCCTACGTAAAAAAGTGTGTTACTGTCATGTAGATTCTTACAGTAGTAGAAAAGGAATTTTAGGTCCTATTTCTAAATTCGGTATGTGGTGAAGCAATTAGCTGACCCCTAATTATATTTATGTTTATAATTGTAGAATATTTGTACAATTTTACCTATTCTTTTTCTTTTTTTTCTTTTTACTTGTTTCAGTCATTTGACTGCGGCCATGCTGCAGCACCACCTTTAGTCGAGCAAATCGACCCCAGGACTTATTCTTTGGAAGCCTAGTACTTATTCTATCGGTCTCTTTTGCCGAACCGCTAAGTTACGGATACGTAAACACACCACCATCGGTTGTCAAGCGATGTTGGGGGGGGGGGACAAACACACATACATACATATATATATATATATATACATATATACGACGGGCTTCTTTCAGTTTCCGTCTACCAAATCCACTCACAAGGCTTTGGTCGGCCCGAGGCTACAGTAGAAAACACTTGCCCAAGGTGCCGCGCAGTTGGAATGAACCCGGAACCATGTAGTTGGTAAGCAAGCTACTTACCGCACAGCCACTACCGATCTACATGGTAAAATTATTAATTAATTGATTGATTAATTAATTTAATTGATTAATTTTACCCTTTTATTATTAATTTGATATATATATATATGTGTGTGTGTGTGTGTGTGTGTGTGTGTGTGTGTGTGTGTGTGTGTGTAGTTCACGACGTTCTTCTTTCAGTTTCCGTCTACCAAATCTACTCACAAGGCTTTGGTCGGCTCGAGGCGATAGTAGAAGACATTTGCATAAGGTGCCACGCAGTGGGACTAAACCCGGAACCATGTTGTTGGGAAGCAAACTTCTTTGCACACAGCCACGCCTGCGCCTATTGTTGATATCAATTATAGGGTTTTTCACCTGCTGCTGTTAGTGAAGGGGGGGTGTAGATGATGAGGATTGTGGATGTAGTGGTGACTATGATAATGGTAATGATAATGGCATGATAATGACGTTGATGATGATGATGCTGATGATGATGATGACGACGACGACGACGCAAACGAGGACTTGATGGGGGTGATGTTCATGATGATAATGACGATCCTCATCATCGATATCGTTATCACGATCTTCATTATCGTCGTCGTCGTCATCATCAATATCATCATCATCATCATCATCATGAGTCACGCTCCAATACCATCACTACAAGCCAACAAGGAAGCAAACAAGTCATTCGCCTTGCTAGACATAGCTCCTCAAATCACACCCTGTTGCCCTGTAACAATGGAATGGACTCATTCGACAATATACTCACAAGTAATATGACGTGATTGGAAATGGCAAAAATGATTTTGAATACAGGTCTGCTTGATCAGAGAAGACCTGGGGCTAAACAGCATAAATACTACAATGAAAACTAACACCGTCCCCTTACTCCTACTCCTCCTCCTCATCATCATCATCATCAGCAGCAGCAGCAGTAGCAGCAGCAGTAGCAGCAGCAGTAGCAGCAGCAGTAGCAGCATATTACCTTATCATTATCGGCGACAGCAGAGGTAAACGGTGTAGTCAGTCGTTACTTGTTTAAGACTTACTAGGAAATCGAGTTTCTGTAGAGGAGTGGGCGGATGTGAACGTGATGTTATTTGCGTATGAGGCAGTGTATACATTTTGATTGGGTGTGCAAGGAATTTCCTGCTGCTTTAATGGGACGAAGGGGTCAAAATCAATGTCTTACTCTGTAGTTCTCAGTTTTTTCGTCTCGATGCTGTTTTTTCACCGAAAGACATTTCACAGAAGCCTCTCTGCATATTTTTTCATCTTTTATCTGTTTCATTCATTGGGTACAGCTATACTGTGGGCACCATCTTGAAAGATTTAGTCGAACAAATCGTCCCCAGTACTTATTTTTTTAAATCTGATACTTATTCTATTGGAATTTTTTTTTGCCGAACTGCTAAGTTGCAGGAACATTAACAAACCAACACCGATTGTCAAGCGTGAGTAGGGATGGGGACAAACACAAACACAAGACACACTCACATACATGCATATATATAGATTCATTCATATATGCTGGACTTCTTTCAGTTTCCGTCTACCAAATTCACTCACATGGCTTTGATAGGACCGAGGGTATAGTGGAAGACATTCGCCCCTTGTGCCGCGCAGTGGGACTGAACTCAAAACCACATGGTTATAAAAGAAACTTATTACATTGCCACTAAAGGACAAAGAAGAAGACCATTTAATCAATTAGATGCTAACTTAACACTCTGGTGTGGAGGCCCAATGGCCCAGTGGTTAGGGCAGCGGACTCGCGCTCGTAGGATGGCGGTTTCGATTCCCAGACCGGGCGTTGTGAGTGTTTATTGAGCGAAAACACCTAAAGATCACATCGACGCCATTGCTCAGCTGGTACATATTTTATCGACCCGAGAGCTCAGCTGGTACTTATTTTTTCGACCCCCCCGTAAGAGATGAAAGACAAAGTCGACCGCAACGAAATTTGAACTCAGACATAAATGCTGCTAAGCATTTCGCCCGGCGCGCTAATGATTCTGCCAGCTCGTCGCCTTAATTATAGAATAAGTGTTAAAGTAGTATTATACGCGAATGGATATATCTCGATTAGTATGTACGAACAAATCCTGTAAGTTTATCCTATAAGCTCATATTTCCAAATGAATGGGTATAAAAAAGAAAAAAAGTATTAATATATGAGCGTGATTGTAGGTTTCATAAGCGGAGTAGCATGAAAGGAAACGCATTCATGAGAATGGAAAGTGCGAGTGTATGTTTGAATAAATAGATACGTACGTGTGTGCGTGTGTGTGTGTATGTGTGTGTGTGTGTGTGTGTGTGTGCAAGTAAATTCTTTAGTTTAATAGAAACAAGGTAAAAGACAGTGGTAGCTATTATTAATAGTTATCGCCAAGCTAACATGGCAGTTCAGAAAAATAAGACGAATGCTGCCGTTGATTAGCTCCAAGAGGTCATCGCCTCTTGCTAGCTATGTGACACACGAACCTGTGTCCATTACAACCTTCGAACAGGGGAGGTCAACCGCTTCCCTTTGCCTGTCTGGCATCTACAGACTAGTTTCAGGGTATTTGCCCTTTATCAATGTAGAGCAGATGTCGCTACTGACCGTCTGTACGAAGGATTATTTACCTAAATTCAGTGGAATACATCCACTGGTTTTCAAAAATAGAAATATTAATATTTGTAAGTCTCTCTAAAGGAGACTACAACAGCGGTACTGGATATTAATAGTTATCTCCAAGCTAACATGGCAGTCCAGAAAAGAAAAAAAAACGAATGCTGCCGTTGATTATCCCCAAGAGGCCATCGCCTCTAGCTAGCTTTGTGACACACGAACCTGTGTGACACACGAACCAGTACCGCTGCCGTAGTCTCCTTTAGAGAGACTTAGAAATATTAATATTTCTATTTTTGAAAACCAGTGGATGTATTCCACTGAATTTAGGTAAATAATCATTCGAACAGACGGTCAGTAGCGACACCTGCTCGGTTCGGCTGCTCTACATTGATAAAGGGCAAATACCCCGAAACTAGTCTGTAGATGTCAGACCAGCAAGGGGAAGCGGCTAACACCCCTGTTCGAAGGTTATAATGGACACAGGTTCGTGTGTCACATAGCTAGCTAGAAGTGATGGCCTCTTGGAGCTAATCAACAGCAGCATTCCTCCTATTTTTCTGGACTGTCATGTTAGCTTGGCGATAAATATCAATATCCAGTACCGCTGCTGTAGTCTCCTTTAGAGAGACTTAGAAATATTTCTATTTCTATTAATGAAACTATTACCTCACATATATACATGCATACATACATATTTGTCATAAACACTCTACCACTACTGCTAATAACTGTTGGGAACCCTTTCAGACCTGCCTTACATATTAAGAAATTTAATCATCTTCAAAGTGGGAAAGGCTCGTTAGAAACTCGTTTAACACAAACAGCTGTTAGAATAACTAAAAGAAACTAATGAAATAAAATCAGAACCAGTATAACTGCAGCTTCTTCCGCAAGTTAAACACATATCGTACATACGTACTAATTATGGAAACACTAGAAAAGGCTCTATTATTTCAGATAGAAGATAAAACCCCTAAAAGATTGCCTATATGACTATATTTTGTATGTTGTCTTCTGGGATACATTTTCTAGATGTATTTATTATCATTTTGTTGAATCTATATACTTCAACGTTTATACTGTTGACTGTTGATGATTCTCTTTCTTGGTGGAACTCGTTCCACTGGCTTCTTTTTGATTGTTATGATATTAGTTAATAGGTGGCGATGTCTAGGGTAGGGTTGTTGTAGGTGGCTTGGTGAATTAGAGTGCATACGTTTGCGATGATTTTTAAGATTTGAATTTAATTGTGATGCTATTATTATGTTACGTTTGCGTTATGGTTATTATTTGAGAACAAAGGCATTGAGCTCTTTCTAAATGACAGTATTTGAGAATTAAAGTATTGTATTTGGTTTGCGCAATATGGTAGGACAATTTGTGAGGCAGTGGTTGTATATATATATTATTATACCATGGATTTTGTATAGTTGATTTCTATTTTAGAAGCCAGCATTTCTGTTACAGTCATCTTCTATAAGTTTGCGAATGCAAGATTCTAAAACTTGTATTATGGGGTCTCCACCGTTGTGATAGGATCTGCCTAATCTGATCTGAATATTATTAGGGATGTACAGTGTTCTGTGTTGAGGTACTAAAAATGTTGCCTGAAATATTGCTACGTGAATGTCGTGAAAGTCATGAACCAAAGATAAAATCTTTTAGTTTATAAAAATGTTTGTTTGACCCGTAATATTTTAGTGTAGTTTTATGAACAAATAAAAAAACGATTAAGTTTTACAATTGTTTTACAACTGTCGCAAGGTATTTTGGTGTCTGTGTGTAATGAATAACAACACCTCGCTGAGACAGAATTTTATTTTATCGCACAAATGATTTTCAAGTTAGTCATGAATTAGAAATTTCCGCAACAAGGTTTACATACTGGAAAGAACAATTCTGTAGCTTTTACAAATTGTTGATTAAAAAGGCTCTGTAATTAAGCTGCCAAGTCAGTTGGATCCATATCGGTCAAATATAAGGGCATATCAAGGTTGAGTAAGAGTCTGATAACAACTATTAAAAACATCAAGAGAGTATGTGGTGTTGAGTTTCAGGCTGCCACACTATGAAGTAAGAGATGAGATGCGTGAAATGAATTGGCCGGTCACTGTACGGATATGCCTGACAAAAGTGGAAACGCATTATCACCCAAACATCCTCGACACTCTTTGAAGTTGGCGCTAAAAATATGCTTAGTTATAAGTCTTGGTAGGGACGTTCTACAGCTTTCTAGAAAGATCTATCATATAATACCTGAGTGCTGATTGGTCAATAACTCGGCGGCTCACATGAAAATGCTGTGACTAGACCATGATTTTAAATTAGCAATTCGTCGATTCGGTTTCGAATCTTGTTACACAATATTGTTTTTCTTTTTAATTGTATTATAATGAACCAGCAGTTTGCAAAAGTTTTTTTTGTTACTGTTTCTGTAAGGTGTGAAATTTTGTATAGTTATGTTTCTGTATATTCGTAAGCATCTTTATAGGGGTGTTAGAGCTCGTTTCTAGCAGGGTAGCGTGTCTTTCTGGTGATGTTCATACATGGAAGAAGAAATAATTGTGTATATCCAATCTATATCGACTGACATTCAAACTTTGACCAATTTGTTTTATTTTCTGGCATATTATTTTCAGTATTACTTTATTTAACCATTTTAAAGGCGGTAGGATGTTAGTTAAAGATCGTGATGCCTGTTATAATAGGTCGAACGAAGGTGGCGAGCAGACAGAACCGTTAGCACACCGGGTTAAATGCTTAGCGGTATTTCGCCCGCCGCTACATTCTGAGTTAAAATTTCGCCGAGGTAGACTTTGCCTTTCATCCTTTCAGAGTCGATAAATTAAGTACCAGAGAGACACAGGGGTCGATGTAATCGACTCATCCCCTCCCCCAAAATGGCTGCACTTGTGACAAAATTTGAACCCATTATAATAGGTCGAACAAACACGTAGTAAGTTCTTCACTACCTCCCCAAGATTACTGTTGTTAGATGATATTGTTGATGTTGTTTAAGTCCATTTCAGTCGTGATAAGGAAATATTAGATTAAAAATATCTTATTTTTGACTACCCCTTCTGATTACAGGTATGTAGCAGCTCATTATCGTATGTGTCCTCTATATGAGACGGTAAGGTATGATTCAGCTGATGTTTCTAGCAAGTCGGGCGGCCACGGAAAGGCCACGTCGTTGACATGTGGTTGTTGATAATGGCGACGATGATGATGACGACGACGACGACGTGTAGGCTTAGTCCAGGGGGTCACCAAACTTTTTTCACAGTGGGCCAGACATAGCTAAAAGAATGCCAAGCGCGGGCCGGATAAATATTTTATTCAATTCAGCACAATATAGAATACACTGAATGTACACAAAAAATAAAGACAGTTATCCTATTTATTTATCAATACATAAAATACACAAAATAATAAAAACAACATATTTTAATAAAACCAAGATATTACCAAGTTAGAATTTTTAGAAAAAGTGCGCACGTAGCTGAATTGCATAAAAAGTAAGAAGCACAAAAGTTAATGAGATTTGTGAAACTGGTGTTTTGCTTCCAAAATATCATCAACATTTGCTTTATGATTGCTGCGGCCAACCATAAGAATTGGTTTCAAATGTTCATCAGTGAGCTTTGTTCAATGTATTAATTTCACACACTTCATTTTTGAAAAAGTTTGCTCACAAACATAAGTTGTTTCAAAAAATTTTGAAAACTCATCAGCAGGCAAGCAGCGATAAAATTCAATGAGTTTTCCTTCTCTGTGCTTCTCTTTCAACAAGGTATTAGCTTGCAAGTCAATTCAGTTGGCATGTTATCATTTGTTTCCGTAAGAAACTGTAAGAAGCAGTATAAAAGCATGTTCATTTTTTTTTCAGCATACGACGGCGTGCCGGATCCGGCCCGCGGGCCGTAGTTTGGTGACCCATGGCTTAGTCGAACTAAAAACCATTAAAATATCTACGAAAAGGTTTTCACAGAAATAGAATCAAACAATACTATTTACAAACACACATTTTCGAAACAACACCAACAACAGTGAGAAAAAAAAAGTACTGCCATCATTCCCTTTTGCACAAGTCACAGTCACACATTTTAAGTTTAAACCAGCATATTTGTTTTTAAGGCATTGTTCATCTGGATTACATTATCTAATACAACCCTGCTGAATATGAGAAAAAAATGTTTGAAATAACTGTACAATACAGTGAAATGGCAGCAATAAAGCGACGGCTATGTAGGGACAACCAAGGAGCCCTACACATATCTACGAAGTGCAAACTGCCTTCTCTCAGTTGAAGGTTCCTGTCTACGGTCGCATTTATGGGACTGGTGGCTTTCCTCGCTATACCGAACTTAGTTTCGTATCTCAGTAAAATTTTGATGGCTGAAATTTTTGACTCTCCTCCGTTTCAAGATCAATAAATAATTTTGGTGGTGGTGATTGTTTTTGTTGTAGTTGTTGGCGGCGGTGGAGGCGTTGATGGTTTTGCTGTTTTGCTCCTGATCAACTTTGATCCAGTAGATTTATGATCAAAGGGGCAACAGTTGTGATCCTAAGGTTGTTGTTTTTTTTTTTGTTGCTGTTTTTTTGCAGAGAGTGTATTTGTGACTACATCATCCAATTTGTCCTTCTTTAATTAAGAAGGTAGGATTTGATTTCAGAAAGAATTGGTTGCTATTTCTAGATCAAGCGACCGAGCAGAGGCTCCAAATAAATAAGTGCCAGTAATATATCAAGTGAACTCAAAAGAATATACCGTCTCGCTGCTAACTTTGACCTTGAACCTAATCAAAAGAATGTCTCTTGTACTTGTCATTTGTCATCACTGAGGAAGAAGGATTTCAAGCATTGTCACGTTATTTCTGTACCCCATTTTTACCCTGACCCGGATATAAAAAACAAAGGAGCTGTGAATAATAAACTCTGTGTGTGTGTGTGTGTGTGTGTGTGTGTGTGTGTGTGCGTGCGCGCGCGTGTGTGCGTGCGTGTGTGCGTGCGTGCGTGCGTGCGTGTGTGCGTGCGTGCGTGTGTGCGTGCGTGTGTGCGTGCGTGTGTGCATGAGTGTATGTGTGCTTATGAGAGAGAGAGAGAGAGAGAGAGAGAGAAAGAGAGAGAGAGAGAGAGAGAAAGAGAGAGAGAGAGAGAGAGAAAAAGAGAGAGAGAGAGAGAGAAAGAGAGAGAGAGAGATCGCATCCGAAAATGGAACAAATGAAGTATTGATTTTCTTAAGTGCCATAGTTCTTTCAGTTATTATTAGATGAAGAAAAGACCGAGACTGGGAATATATCAGATGCACACAGCCCTCTACTAGTCGGGCAATGGGATCGGTGGATGTTCCGCTTTAGAGGATTAGTGGCGGAGAGGTGCGACGACGTTCTCGGGGAGACTCTGGGCACCGACGAAAACGAATTGGGACGGTCTATCGGCCGAGTCTGTAGTGATGATTTCCCCGCCGCCCTCCTTCAATCGGGCAGGCAAGGCAGTTTTCCTTTGCCTGTGGCAAAAGAGTTTGTTTGGTAGACAAGGCTGAAAGGCATGAGGGCAGATACATTCCCCTTTGGTAGAGCTCTTATTGACTTCTTCAAGTTTTACTTGAAAAGGAAATTGAGAGTGCAGAGGGAAGTGCTGTCCTCGAGTGAGTTTACTGGAAAGTGGGTGAACGTTGCAAAAATAGAAAGAGTGGATGATACCTCTCTCTGTGTAGACCTGTAAGTCGGAGAGAAAAAATTGGAGAGGGCACTTGCTCTCGATACTCAGGGAAATCTTGGACTGTGGAGTTCCTCGATTATTCCTAGAGGTCCTCCTGTATCAGGAGGGATACATCTCTATCATCCTCCTCGCCTCCACTTTTTTTTAAACCTTTGTATACTATGCATATGTCTCTTCTTTCTCAGTGTATACCGAGTGTACTTACCGCTTTTTTTTTTTAATCATTTCTTTATATCTAAAACCCACACTTTATGTCTGTCTTTGTATTGTCTCCCTCATCTTTCGCTCTTGTAGCAAATAAATAAAATCATCATCATCATCATCATCATCATTATTATTATTATCATTATTATTATTATTATTATTATTATTATTATTATTATTATTATTATTATTATTATTATCATTGTTGTTGTTGTTGTTGTTGTTGTTTTACTTTACATAAGGCAGAAATGTTGGCAAACTGTAAAATATGAGGCAACAATAATTTGTATGAAAATAAAGGTTGACCCAATTTAACCTCTATAATTCAAAACAACCCGATGACCTTTTTTGTATTACTCAACTTTTATTTGGGTGCTAAAAGACTATTCATATCTTATTTACAGACGAAGGTTCTATTGTCATTTGTATCCGGATGTCCTTTACAATAAGATTAATTGTACACGCAACGCCAGATTATAAAAGATACTAATTTTCTACTCGGATATTCTTCACCAGATAAAAGACATTGAACAGTAACACCTGAATTGTATCTGAGTAAGACTTCTCGTTTGGGTAACATTTGAAAACAAACCAAGCGGTGATTGTGGTGATAATGGTAGGGACAAACACAAACACAAAAAGACACATACACACTCACATATTATACATTATGTTTTATGTACATATGTAACGAAGTCTGTTATGGTGCAACGTCGGGATCACCAGCTTGTAATCGATGCCTTGAAATGTGCAACAGCAGAAATTAAATAGTAACGGTTCGAATTAATTTGGTGCACAATAATATGATAAACGGTAGTCGATACATAATAGGAATGTCGGCGTCATAACCATTTTGTAAGGATTGATTCTTCGTTGATTGCCATTATGTAAAGAGGAAAGAGCAACGATTGAAGTTGTGAAGAAAATATTTATTTTACCGTTACTTTATGCAATACCTTGCCTCGACTGGCAGGTGATGAAATCTTAAAGCATGCGAAGTAAAGTTAGGTGTACATTTTCTTTGTATAGTTTGTGTTTGTGTTCTCGTCATTGTGTAGTAGTAACTACAGAGAGAAATAGAGTGATGTTGTAAGAGAAAATTAAGTAAGCTAGTTAAAGTGAGAGAGTGTAGGACGAAGGCTCGCATAGTCGCTGACTGCCTGCTTGTGGCCATGATTCTAGTGGTCCGTTTCACTAACTGATTGTCGCTCTCTCTAACTCGATTTGTCATTAACTGAGTTGTTACCAATTGACTGAGTTCTCACCAAGTGACTAACTGATTTTTGCTTGGAGGTTCTTGTTTTTATAACAATCCAGAAAGATAGACATATTGTTGAGAACAATGGATTTCGTTGGTGGTACTTGTCATCTTAATTCTAGCTTTTGGTGGCTTGTAAGAGGTTAGAAGGGTTAAGTGCCAAAGACATTATTTTGCTTAGTTAAAGGCGTCTAGCAAATGTAAACTGTCACAGGAAAACTATTGTTCCACCGTGAGAAAAGTTCTGTTGAACTGTTACTTGAAATTTGGTTATGGTGGATCGAATCCAGTTCATGCCCGCAAGATTCACCACACACACACACACACACACACACACACACACACACACACACACACACACACACACACACATGACGACAAATAGCAATCCTCCACACTCTACTTTACTCTACTAACATGCCAAACACCAACACGGGGGCACACTAGGTCGACTTGACATCCACATTTTATCCAAGCACCCGAAGGACACAACAAGAGTACGTCCTCGTTAATGAAACATCTCCAGTGCTAAATAGGAAATATAAATAGATGTCATACCCCAATACTCACAGTTTATATAGTCACACAAACCCATACACAGACACGCACAAACATGCGCACACAAGGAGACAGAGGTACACACACATACACACACACATATACAAACATACAAATATGAACACAAACATACACGAACACAAACATGCACACAAACACACAAACATGAATAGACAAGCACATGGATATGCAGAGTACATACATACATTTCATACAAAACGTGCACACATGCATACAAATATATATGCATACAGACACATACATGCATACACATACATACAAACAAACAAACATACATACATGCATAGGGGATGTTTCTATGTGGCCTGCTTGTTTGTTGCACCTTGTTTACCATTTTTGTCCTTGTTCTTTTGCCACGTCATGTACCCAGTTATGTATCTATATGTACATGTGGATGAACGTATATACATACATGTACATATATATGCATATACTCATATATTGTTTGTACATACATACATACATACATACATACATACATACATACATACATACATACATACATACATATGTGTATGCGCACGCACACTGACACACACGCCTGCGCACAAACAGGGAAAAAATCGCAGTTCTGATAACGGACAGAGTCAACGACTATTGAAAAGGTTGCAAGACGCAACAAAAATTTAAGTAAAAATAAATAAGTGAGTGGAAATCAGACTGCTGACTGTGTTAAATTAATAAGATGCTAAAAGAGAATAACTCTCCCCAAACACAATAAAATATGCTTTAACACACGAATTCACATAAAGAATCTTACAACCCAAATACAAAAACGATACGTATGTATATATATATATATATATATATATATATATATATATATATATATATATATATATATATAAACAACTAGTGAATGAGTATATGCATATATACGTACAGGTATGTGCATACCGACATCCACCTGTATGTATAGGTGCATATCTGGGTACAGGACATTGCAAACAAAACGTAGACGAGAAAACACACAAGCCACATAGAGAACATTCTACTTCATCAGCTACCCCCGTTTTAACACCGGCGTTTCGAAGAGCTGGGCAGGACGCATCGTTAAAACGGCTCTTCCCATGGACCGCAAATTAAATTTGTATACACAAATTAAATCTTGCCATGGAGGAATGTAGTGGCGGACACAAAACAAGACAGGAAAACAAACAGAAAAGGCTTTACGGCCAGACGAGAAAAATTATGTGTGTATGAATGCTGTGAGGCACGAACTACGAACGGCTCTACCGGCGGGTTAAAAACTTTCGGTAGCTCGTTCAACTGTGCTATTTCTTGTAGCTGTATCCGCTTTCTTAGGTATGTCTATTATTTCCAGTCTCATTTCCACCCCTTTTTTTTTTTGGGGGGGGGGGGTCCTTTGGTCTTGGGTCTCAGTGGGCGACTCCATTTTCTTTGTGCGTCTTCGCGACACCATCCGAAATTCCATGACTTCTTCAGACGGTGTCACAGCTGGTTCTGCTTGGTCTTCCTTACTGGTAGAGGCGGTCGTCTTTTCGGTAATAGCCTCCTTGGCTGGTGGCGACGCCTCTTTGCTTTTTCCTTCCTCTTTTTCTTCTTCTTCGCTACAGTTGTCTGAACACGCCCAAACAATCAATACTCTGAATGTTTTCTGTCAAGTGTTTGTAGAGAATTAATACATGATTAAGTTTATAACCTTTTGCACCTTTCCTGCAACGATTGTGCGTTAGTGTCACATGGCAGCATATTTCGCGCCTAAAAAGAAGGCCAACACAGTTGAGTGAACATGTTTAGTTATAATCAAAGCACTCCAAATTTAATGTGTATATATATATATATATATATATATATATATATATATATATATATATATATATATATAAAATACAGAATGAGACAAGAACGCAAAACATCCAGACAGTTAGGTGATACAAGAAAGGGACAAAACATACAGATAGACGATGCAAAGAAAACACGGACAGGTCATTCGGAGTTTTCTCTCTTCAGTCGAGATCCAGATTATCCTTGCAATTTCGGCTGGCTATTCTCGATATTGCTCCAATCTGGCCAGCCCCAAGGAAAAACTAAGCTAAGAGCATTAGATTCCTTGGAAGAAAGCAGCGAATGTATACAAAAAACAAGGACGGGAAAAAAACGAACAATGTTACACAAATACAATAGTACAAATACAGTAAGAATAATAATAGGACAAAACAACCGATGTCTTTCGACTAAGGACGAATTAAATTAAGCTGGTGTGTATGGCAATAAGGCCTTACAGCAGGGATACAAGATTTCACAGGCACAGGGAGGAATAAGGATGTTGCACGTACAACGGCCGGACAAGAAAGAAAGGTCAGGCTTGGCCGAACACCGGTCACGTGAGAAGAGAAGAGAGAGAAGTAGAGGCAGGGGCAGAAAGGAATTAAAGAGGGGCGAGAAAAAATGACAGGCACACAGTGAAGTGAAAAGTGGATGGAAAGTGAGCAAGAATAGAAGGCAAGGAAATGTGAGCGAGAGGGAACAAAAGAACGAACAGTGGAATGAACGAATAAGGGTGAAGGGGCTGATAGACAGAAATAGAGTCATATAAATACATGCATATATAGACAGATAGATAGATATACTTATATATATATGTGTGCATGTGCGTGTGCGTGTGTGTGTGTACAGAGTATCCCAAAAATTGTATGCACCTGTCGTAGGGATATTCGGCAGAGTCTTAAACTCACCGCCTAAAAATCAAGCCCAGATCGCTGTGTTTGAACGACTAATCGTTAGAATTGAATGATAAGAAGATTTCTACTTTTGGTTTTCATAAGTCTAATAATTTGGTTGAGAAGAGAGATGGATGCAAGAAACAAGAAGTCCGTGGGAAACTCCAAAAGACAAAAATTTTTAAACAACAGAATGACAGAAAAATGTTTTTGTTAAGTTAAATAGTTCAACAACTTTTGTAAGGTCAGTGATGACTAAGAGGAGGTGTCAAGTGATGAATTTGTTAGAGATTTGTGAGGTCATTCCTTTACACACGTCATCAACAATTGAGCGAATCGCATTCGTGTTTCTACCAGAGATTTAATTGGTCAGTCGGCCACTGACGTCAATCTCCAACAAATTTCTAGTCGTTTGAACACAGTGATCTGGGTTCGATTTCTAGCCATTGGGTTTGTGTTTAGAACTCTGCCAATATTCCTTTTACACACATATTGAATGGTTATAAAGCCAGTGTTCATTAAAATACATTTCTTTTTCAAAATTCAGTAGAATCTACAAACGGAATTCACTTCTATTCTCAAACTGATGACCGTTCTGGTCTAGGCACTGACGATTATGCCCAAGAACAATCAGAAACACCAAGAAACGTTTCGTTGTGTACAGTCTCGTTCAATGGCTTCCCTCAATTCGTCGACTGTAACCATTTTTGCACCGTATATTTTATCTCTAAAGTATCCCCACACAAATGTCTCGTGGTGTGAATTCCTGTGAACATGGAGAGTATTCTACTGAACCTCCTCGTACAAACCACCTGCTTGGCAAAATTTTATCAAGGTAGTGAGCCAGTACCCATCTTACTGAAAATAAAACTCCACCTCATCGAAGTTTCCTTGAATGTTTGACTTGAGAAATTGTAGCAAATTCGAGTAAAAAAACAACGGTCTGTTTAATGATAAGTCGCATTATATTGTAACTCCTAGTAAATTAACATGGTGTTTTTTGTAATATGCAGATCCTCAGTTCTCCAATAGGTGCAACTGCGGTGATACTTTGTCTGAAAATGAGCATCTACTACACATCTTGTTATTTTGCCAAGTACCTCTCGTAAAACTTCACTCTTCGGCCCGGATCCTTTTCACCGAAAACATGGGATTTTCCTGAAACGCAAATTTTCCAATAACAGCACTTTAAAATGCGAGAGACGCTTGATTTTGAAATTTCGTGACTCGCTTGCAAAACAGATTTTCTTGAATTCTGGCAACATGTTTCTTATATTCTTTCTTGCTTTGTGGAGATCGTTGATGTCACGGCTTTCTGGAATGTTTCTATCACCAATAGAAGGATTTTTTTTAGCACGAAACCGTTCGGTAACATAAATTGTCTGATAGGGGGCTAGAGTTATAATTCTATATAAACAAATGATATACAGATGTGTGAATGTAGATATGCATGCGCGGGCATGCGCGCGCACACACACGCGCTCACATATATATGCACACACACACACACACACACACACATACATATGCACGCACTTGCACATACAAATGGAGTCTAAAATAACTGACGAAGTGTTGGACTATAATAATAATAATAATAATAATAATAATAACATCGAAAAATACCTTAGGAATGAGAACCCAGGTTCGAAATTTCCCCAGGACACCTGATGAAGGCTGGAGGATATATCAGCCGAAACGTTGTATTAACAACAAACAAGATGAGGACAAATATCCGTCAATTGTAAATAACGTAAATAATGATTATGGTACTCTAAAAATGAGCATAATCAAAGAATTGAAAGCCACAAATCTCAGTATGGACCACCGACTGTTCCTCTCAAAAATTAAAATTGATAATAAACCATCAATAATAAGTAGCATGAACCTGGCCATCACAGAACTAATAGCCTCTGTGGCCACAAAAGAAGCTGGATACCCCCTAAAACCCATCCAGACAGGAGTAACACCACCCAAACAAACTCTGTGGATAAATAATATCCAGAAAAAAAAAAGAAAATAAGAGAAAGGATCTGTCAAACCTTAATGAAACTAGTAGACAATCAACGCTACTAATCAACAAAAAGAGAGGAAAAATACTACGTAAATACAAAATTACAGAATAAGATATACCTGAGGTAAATTAAGATGTTCTCGCCAAAGCACAAAGAATCTGCAGGTATGAGAAACGCCAAAGGTTTCTTTGAACAAACCAAACAGTTCAACTCCAACCCTGAAAGATTTTACCAAGAATCAAATAGAGATCAATGCAGCAGAAGTGGAAGAAGTTGGGGAAGAAATATGGTCGGCGAAGGAACAATTTCAGAAAAGATCTATCAAAACAATGAACACAGCACCTAAACAACTCTGGACCCTTATAAAAAAATTAAGAAGTCACCCAAGCACTGCAAAAACAAAGCAATTGGAAGGCACCTGGCACGACGAGATCTCCAACTTCTGGTTAAAATATCTAACAGGAACACATAAAAAGCCGACTGAGAAATTTAATGAAATACTAGTAGAGCCAGAGACAATGCCTGAATGGCTCACGGAAGGGAAAACTATCCTAATTCCCAAATCCACTGAAACGGCAAACCCTCAAAATTACAGACCGATAACATGTCTCCCTACAATTTACAAAGCTTTTATGGCAATAATATCGCTGAGAATGGGCAAACACCTGGAAGAAAACAACCTGTTTCCAGAAGAACAGAAGGCATGCTGCAAGGGCTCATACGGCTGTAAAGATCAGCTACTGATCAATAAAGCCATAACTGAAGACAGCCGCAGAAAGAAGGGTCTAAGTATGGCTCCTCAAACATGGATCTTAGAAACACTAGCCATGAACAAGGTAACACCAATAATCATAAAATATATAAAACATTCCATGAATAAATAGCAGACAGTGCTACAACTCTAGACAAAAGAGGGACTCATAAAAACCAAAGCCATCCCCATTAGAAGAGGAATATTCCAGGGAGACACGCTCTCTCCACTCCTTTTCTGCTTGGCATTGACACCTTTATCTGACATGCTAAACAGAACTGGATGTGGATACAACTGTTACGGCAAAACAACCAGCCATCTCTTGTATATGGATGATCTAAAACCGTACGCTACAAACAATAAACGGCTGGAAAAATTACTACAGACAGTACATGGATTTACCAAAGAAATAAACATGAAATTTGGCTTAGAAAAATGTACCAAAGCAACCTTGAAAAGAGGAAAACTAGTCAAGAGTAGCAACATCACACTAGATAAAGCAAATAAAATAAGAGAATTAGACCAAAGCCAGACATACAAATACTTAGGAATCAATGAACTAAATACGATACAACACACACAAATGAAAGAGAAGATAAAAATGTAATACTATAGACGAGTTAGATCAATACTGAAAACAGAGCTCAATGCGAAAAACAAGATATTAAGTATCAACACTCTAGCCGTCCCAGTTATAAGTTACAGCTACAATATCCTTAAGTGGACTCTAAATGAACTAATCAAAATCGACAAGAAAGCAAGAAAAATAACGACAGGATTTGGGATGCACCACCCAAAATCTGACATAGAAAGGCTATATATACAACGTATCGAAGGTGTTAGAGGCCTTATACAGCTAGAAGACTATTACAAAATAACCACCATAGGACTACAGAAATACCTACTTCAGAAGCAAGAAAAACTAATACAAAGAGCCATAAAACACGAACAAAACAAAAAACTCTTTTCAGTCTTTAAGGAAGCTGACAAAGCAAAAAAGAAGTCATAGTACCTAACAACTATAAAGATAAAGAAGAAGCAACAAAAGCTGTAAAACAGCTGAAATCCAAACTAAAACTGGAACAGAAACGGATCATGATATAACGATGGCAAGAAAAGCCCCTTCATGACAAATATTGAGCTAAACTAAACAGAAGAGAAATAGACAAAGCAAAATTTGGCCAAATTTCTTGTAATCATAAGTAGAGTTACGGGCCTAAAATTATCCATTCAGTCCCCCTTATTCGAGCCTTTTCTCAACAATACCATCACACCACGGCTCACAGCAATAGGAATTCTCTCGTTCTGCTACCAGAACGGGAGTAGCATGCGCCCATCCCATCAAAGACCAAATGGTGACTTTGTCGCCAAGTTGCGCCTCCGCCACTCAGGACCATCTAACGGCTTTCATTTCCTCGCATTTTTAATTTGGCTGCCCTGCCCTGTAGGGTCGTACACAGTCACTAATCTAGAAGCATCACCTTCGCTATTGCTCACATCCAGGACCACCAACTTACAATCCGGATCCAGGAAGGTCGTCCGTATCTCGAGATCCAGGCCTTCCCTAAACAGTATTGCTACCCCGTCTTCCTTTCCAGGTAAAGACAAACATGCGTAAATTCCAAAGTCGTCAAAATTGTGAGCTAGTGTGCACGTGTTAGAAACTCTGGTCTCGCTGGCAGCTAGGACATCCAAACCTAGGGATCTGAGGTCATTGAGCAAGCGACCTTGCACCCTGGACGACTCCAGATCACGTACATTTATACAGCCTACTCACTATGTTGGCCTGAAAGAGTTTAGAGAAAGTAAAAGTGTGAGGTTACTTATCCTCCAGGCTGTTGGAGGGTGGGTGACCCGACCTTCGAATCTGGTTGGGGTTCTTTTGGGAACAACTTTAAAAATCTTCTGGTGGTCTTAGCTTTAGGGTTCCCACGTCGTAGGGGAAAATCTTCCAAATGTTTTTTGCATCTCTAGTGGCATGAGTACGTACATTAAAGTTTCTGGTTGGTGTTCTAAATTTCAACCCTTCTCTCAATGTCTTTATTTCGTGCTATGAAGGCCATCAATCCTTCGTTGACATGGAATTTGACTTTTTGTTATGTGAGCTTTCTTTTGAGGGTCAGGTGGGTTGTGACAGTATTGGTGATACAGGCAGTATTGGTGACTGTTGAGCTGGTAAAATTGGTGACTGTTGAGCTGGTAAAGTTCGTATTGTTGTCGGTGTGTCTGTGTTGTTGTGACAGCGTTTTCTATGTTTTCTGGTGTGTGTTTGGTATCCATATTGTGTATTGTTCAATGCATGTGACAGAAGTGCAATTAAAAAAATTAATAGAGACAATGAGTTTCCTTGGAATATACCTCGTTTAATCTTGTGGAGGCGCGTAGCTTAGTGGTTAGGGTGTTGAACTTACGATCGTAAGACTGTGGCTTCGATTCCTGGACCGGGCGATGCATTGTGTTCTTGATCAAAACACTTCATTTCACGTTGCACCAGCCCAGTCAGCTGTAGAAATGAGTTTAACCTGGAGAGGAGGCTTTCTCACCCTAGATATGTTGCAGCGCCCCCCAAGGGGTTAAGGGACTTGTCTTGTAAATCTTAATGCTGATTATAGAGCAAGCTAAAATAGAATGCTGTGACTTTCGTACCTGTCCTTAAGATATCAAAAGCATACATTGATAGTTTTGTTTGTCGTGAGTTAACTGTTTTGTCCAGGTAACTACTTAGAGATTGACAAATCGGTTACAGGGAGTTAAGAGTGCTGAGCAGAGATTTTACTGTTATGAGTTTAATGTCTTGTCCACAGACAGAATGCAATACACAATTTCGTTTGCTTATCTGGTATGTCTGCTCGGCTAGCTACCGTCCCTTCACACCTGTATGATTTAGTATTAAAAAATTAAGGTAGCTAAAGTCAGTTAATTATATCTCACTTTGAATATATTTTCAGTAATCCCTCCAGGCAATATTTTTACGAATTTTGTTTCTGTTTGAATTATATAATACTTCTTACAATGAAAACAAAAGCTTACACGACCATATTTAGTCACATCATCTTTAATGAAGGGTCTCCAGGAAGATAAAATCTGACAGCTGAAATAGAACATTTGTTAGAAAATAAAAGCATATAATTTGTATGTAATTAAGAATAGATCAAAGATGACTCATAAAAATAATTCTCATATATTTTCGGGTCATATTTAAAAGTAATTTTTTCATAAAAGTCTTACTTAAGCCGTGAGAAAGAAAAATAGTGGTACGAGGTATCAACAAGTGAGTGAGCTTGTGAGTTTATTTTATTGAGTTTAGATGCGTGGGGTTCACAATCATGAGGTAGTGAGTTCAATTCCTGGACCGGGCTGTGTGTTGAGTTCTTGAGCCAGACACTTTATTTCACGTTGAAATGAGTTACGATGTCACTGGTACCAAACTGTATCGGCTTTTGCCTTTCCCTTAGATAACATCGATGGCGTGGAGCGGGGAGGCTGGTATGCATGGACAACTGCTGGTATTTTCATACGAAGGATTCATGACCTAGAGGTTAAGGTGTTGCACTCATGATCACACGATGGTGGTTTCAATACCTAGACCGGGTGGTGCGTTGTGTTCTTGAGCAAAACACTCCATCCCACGTTGGTCTGCGACAACTTCAATACCTGCCGAGTGGTATACCACAATGTTCACGCATATTTATGCAGGTCGTTCCACAAAAGCTAAACACTCATACGCCGTCTTGGACGGGAGAGTCCACCATGTTTATGTAGATTTATGCAGGTGTATCCTTCTTTTTGTATATATTTGTGTGAGTGGGTGCGTGTGATTTGAGTTTCGCACACGTTTCATATATTCACATGGTGAAAGTAATCTTTCCTGGTAGAAAGAAAACAATGTTTGTAAAGAATACAATGTTTGTAGCCACAAGTGGTCATTGTTGAATTGGGAGTATACAACATTGTTCCCACATTTGCACAAGTTCACACATACAAACACTGATTGAACAAAGGCATTCTGGCTTTGTCCTAAGTCACTAACAGGAAGTAAATGCATTATCACTGATTGGATACAATATCACAAGGATATATTTCAAGCATATGCATTATCAAAGGAAAACTACATTTCAATAATGCGTGTCAGTTGTCCAACAAACATGAAAGAATTCTTTTTATGGTAAAAATAGAAGAAAAGGTATGAAACTTAAGGAAACTAAATCTCGTAGTGACCAGGGGCAATACCAGTAATAATCCTTTCTACTATAGGCACAAGGTTAGGAAATTTGGGGGCGGGGTAAGTTGATTACTTCGAACCCAGTGTTCAGCTGATGCTTATTTTATCGACATTGACTAGATGAAAGGCAAAGTCGACCTCGGTGGAATTTGAACTCAAAACAAACAAAATACCGCTAAACATTTCGTCCGGCATGCTAACGATTCTGCCAGCTCACCACCTTCCTAATAATAATAATAATGATAACAACCACGACAACAACTAGCGAAATCCATGACAAATTCCACAGTAGAACAAAAAGTATATGTGATGGAAGAAACTCGTATACTTTAAAAGCTTATACTACAAATGAAATGTAGTTGGCGACAATTTTAACGGAAATATCCATATACTTTTTGTTCTACCGTGGAATTTGTCATGGATTTCGTTTTGTGCCAGCCTCGCCATGTCTTAATGAGCAATGTTGAGAAAGCTAAGATCATCCAGGCCTTCAGTAATGGTACCAACATTCATTCTCTAAATATCCTGAGGCGAGAGACCCTAACCCTAACAAGATTGCTAAGGACTTCAAGTTTAAATTCCAGCAATATGGAGCTCCTAGTCACACAAATGCATTGGCTCAAAACTTTATCAGGGATGAGTTTGGGAACGGATTTTGGGATAAGGACACCTGGTCCCCCGATTTGAACCTCAATCAACGGTGCTAGATCGACTGTTCTTATTTGGAGACGATAGTTGGAAACCAGTTAACAGTTTAATGTCATGATTCAGAGTTAAAATATTAAACTTTTCTGATATTATATTTATTATTCATTTATGGATTTGTTTCATTTAAATATTCATTCAGAGCTAGTGTGACAGACTTGAAAAACATATTTAATATTTTATTAATGAGGTTTAATAAAATGAAATGTTAAAAAGGCATTTAACTGCTGGTCACTTCTATGAGTTAAAAGATCTTATTAATTATTTGTAGATACTTCGAAATTTTATTGTATCTAACATTGGTAACCTTTTGAAAAGACTTTTGCCAATTTGTCCCTCGCAGTTGAAATTTAAGTCATAAAAACATAAAGGTGATTAAATACGGCCTGTTTGTAGTAATGACTGATGTAAATGAATGTAACTTGTACGTCATTTGATGTAACCAACAAAATTTTTGGTTCTTTGTATTGTTAAATAACTAATTGGTTTTGTAAGATAATATATATGGTTAAGACAGTGGGGAGTTAAAGCTTGGTAGTTTAATTGTTAATTCCGCTAATTCTTATTATTTTTCTACCCTTTGCAAACTAATTTCACTTGGGATAAATTTGTAATGTGAACTATAACTATTATGTTTTGTACTCCATTCTTGCTAATTCATCTGCCTTCTTGTTTGCCATACTATATGTGTAGGGGATCTTGCAGGCATGAAGTGGATTCAATTCACCATAGCCAAATTTAAATTAACACTGCAACAGAACTTTTCTCACGGTGAAACAATGGTTTTTCTCTGACAGCAGTTTTACATTTTCCAGATGCCTTTAGCTCGGCCGAAATAATGTCTTCACCACTTGACCCTTTCTAACCTCTTCTACTCCACCAAAAGCTAGAATAGAGATAACAAGACCACCAACTAAATCTATTGTTCTCAATGATATGTCTATCCTTCTGGATAGTTATAAAAGCAAAAAGTTAGTCACTTCGGTGACGACTCAACGAAGTAGTCACTTGGCGACAACGGAGCGAGGCGGCTCGTGACGACACAATTACTTAGGGAACGGACTGCTAGAATCATGATCACAAGGAATGCAGCTACTAAAGACAATGGTCAGCGAGAGAAATGAGATTTACTGTCAGCAACTGTGAGACAACGTCCCACAACCCTGCAACTTTCACTCGCTCTAATTCTGTTCTCTTACATCATCTATCGCTATCTGTGGATTACTACTTACAATTCGTATACGCCAAACTATGCAAAGAAACATTCTACCACATCTTTCTTTCGCATGCTCTCGGATGTTATAACCTGCCCGTCGAGGTATGGTATTTTTTAACATAACAGTAAATAAATACTTTCTTAAAACTCCATGCATTGTTCATCTTTCGCATCCTACAACATGCCGTTATAACAACAACAGAACCTAACCGTTACATATGTATGTTCTAGTATGTAAATTATTATTTGTTCGCTTGTTTTATATAAATAGTTATCAATTTTTAACTGTATGCTCTCAATTATTTAAGATAACATCTTTTTCTTGATTGAAATAATTCTAAATTTGGTAAGTATTAAGAAATAAAAAAACACATTCAGCAGACTTCAAAGGGGTTATTCGTTTCGTTTTTTTAATCTAATATTTTGATTGTATAGAAAACACCAAGTAGTTCCTCACACATTGTCTTAATTAAATCTATCTATACAGGTGCAGGTGGAGCTGTGTGGTAAGAAATTTGCTTCCCAACCACATCGTTCCGGCTTCAGTCCCAGGCAGAAAGGCTGTTATTTTCCTTCCCTTATATTTACAACTATGAATAATCATATCAATACATTAGTATTTGTTCGTTTGCTTATTTATTATTGTATATACACGTGAATGTACTAATATTAATTGTTAAATTTTAATGTGAAGTTATTTTTATTATAGTGTTGCAATAATGTATTTATTTTGTAGCCCCAAACAAAGCATTTTACCAACCTAACTACGATCTGTGGATTTGGCTGGACAGTACACCGAACCGAGAAATCCAGCCAGACACGAAGGCGTTTGCGACAGATTCAGCAGAGTTGTAGGGAAGTGAGCATACACCATCCTGTGTATCCCAATTCCGTACATTAAATTTCTCAAGGAAGAAAACGGAACGCAGACTCTAAACTAAAACAGCACAACAAATATTTTATTACAGTAGAATTTTGCTCACACTAGGAGGGAATTCGGTAGCATGTCGTCTTTTGGGTAGATGAGACGCCGTCAATGAAGTTGCGTGGTTGAAGTCATTTCCTCCTCTCTGGTTAACTATGTGGATTCATTGTAGAGTTGACGGAGAGTTGCTGTCGAGACGTCTAGCTTCCACGAAGTTCAGCAAGCAAAAGAGGCAGAGAGACGCGGGAACGCTTGGATATTGGATGACCACGCATGCGCATGAGGGACTTCCTGCATTCCTTCCGGAAGACTAGTCCCTGCGCATGCGTGGATAAACTCCAAAATTGCGACTGGTATCAGGCGACTGGCTGAATCTGTTGCAAAAGCCTTCGTGTCTGGCTGGATTTCTCGGTTCGGAGCACTGTCCAGCCTAACCACAGATCGGAGTTAGGCTGGTAAAATGCTTTGTTTGGGGCTACAAAATAAATACATTATTGCAACACTATAATAAAAATAACGTCACATTAAAATTTAACGATTAATATTAATACCTTCACGTGTATATACAATAATAAATAAGCAAACGAACAAATACTAATGTATTGATACTAATGTATTCATAGTTGCAAATATAAGGGAAGGATAATAACAAATAGCCTTTCTACTATAGGTACAAGGTCTGAAACCTGTGGGGAACGGTAAGTCGATTGCATCGACTCCAGTGCTCGACTGGTACTTAGTTCTTTGACCAGGAGAAGATAGAAGGCAAAGTCGACGGCATTTGAACTCCGAACATAAAAACGGACGAGATTCCGCTAAGCATTTTGGTCAGCGTAATAATAATAATAATAATAATAATAATAATAATAATAATAATAATAATAATAATAATAATAATAATAAATGACAATGAATCTCTAAATGCTGGAGATGTAAGAATTTCATGTGGCATTTTCCAGGGTGACTCACTATCACCACTCCTCTTCTGTCTAGCCCTAATACCGCTCTCAAAATTGCTCAATGATGCACAGTATGGTTATAAAATATTTGATAAAAATATAAATCATCTCATTTACATGGATGATTTAAAGCTCTTTGCAAAAAATGACCAACAACTCAAAGGCCTACTAGCGATTGTTAAACAATTCAGTGATGACATCAGGATGCAATTTGGCCTTGATAAATGTGCAAAAGCTATCTTTATCAAAGGAAAAATGACAAATACATCTAATGTGAACCTTGACCAGCAAAATGTCATAAAAGAGTTAGAACCAGCGGAGAGCTACAAATACCTAGGGGTAATTGAAGGGGACAATATCAAGCACTCAGTGATGAGGGAAAGGATCAGAAGAGAATGTTATCGCAGGGTGAGAGCAATACTGAAGACAGAGCTGAACGCGAGAAACAGGATCGAAGCGATCAATGCTCTAG
>NC_142930.1:48795338-48910338 GCF_046866305.1 Octopus bimaculoides | reverse complement strand
GAACAGACTGTTTAACTGATTATCTTCGACGCCTAGAGTTTCCCCGAGAACGTCGTCGCACTTTTCCTCCACTAACCCTCTATAGAACGCTAGAGTGGAGCTACTACCGATCGCATTGCCCGCCTGACCGAGGGCGGTGAGAGCTTGGTGGCACTCGAGGTGCCAAGCGCCCTTACTCGGTCTATGTTTGATCCAGGATTGCAGCTCTGTTAAAGAAACGAGCTGCGAAAAATCGTGTCTGACGAACGGTGACCACACCACCTGTTCATCGTCCAGGAAACGTTTGAGATGTCGTAGCCTGAGCGCTTGTTTGCGCATCAGCAACCACGGAATGCCAAGGCCTCCGTTCAGCGGCTAATAACAATCCTTTCTACTATAGGCACAAGGCCTGAAATTTTGGGGGAGAGAAGTAAGTCGGTTACATCAGCCCCAGTGCTCAACTGGTACTTATTTTACCGACCCCGAAAGGATGAAAGGATGATCACGAGCAGAAGTAGTGGGGGAGCATCATAACCATGTGTTGAGAGGAATTCTTTGAGAGGAATTCTTTGAGAGGAATTCTTTCACTTCTGGAAACATGAGTATTTCGATCAACATCTTTAAACAAACTTTAGTCAGGGACCTTTTGGGCGGGATGGACTATTCGACCTGAAGAAAATTCTAACTGGACCCCCACCTGCAAGGTCATGCGCAGTCTATCTTGATATAAGATTGCTATGTCGAGCACATATGGCTGTGATGCATGTGCCTGGTGTACCCTTATCAGACGAGTAGTCTTGATGAGTATACTGAGCTTTGTATATTTTACCCCCTTTTCATTTTGATGGCATACACTGCTCTCTCACTCAATAATAATAATAATAATAATAATAATAATAATAATAATAATAATAATAATAATAATAATATATGTTTGGAATTGCAAGGAACGTAACGTGTTCTCTGAAGAGAAGTGCGGAAGGCTGGAAAACTGAGTTGACATCACGTGGACAAAGTTTGGCCACTCTAGGTATCAAGAGAGGGATTTTCCGAAGGGATAGTTTATCTCTGTTGTTTTATGTATTCTGCATGATCCCTTTGACCTTGCTGAGGAAAGTAAACCTGAGATATCAGTTCCAGGAGAAAACTCAAAGAATCGACCATCTTCTCTTCGTGGATGATTTGATGTTATATGGATGACGTACAAGTGAGTTCCTTGGTGAAAACGCTGTCCGCTGTTTTAGTGCTGATGTTAAGATGGAATTCGAACTCAAGAAGTGTGGTGTAATGAGTCTGAAAAAAAAAAAAAGCAAGGTACAATCTCTGGCAGGGACAGAATTACCAAATAAAGAAGTAATGAAACAAATCGAAAAGGAAGGCTATAAGTACCTTGGCATACTACAATCCAACGAAATCACGAAGAAGGAAATGAAAGAACAGCTGAAGAAGGAGTATTTCCGAAGGCTAAGATTAAGATGAAATTACAGTTTTTCTGAAAATTATTAACCACATATTTGATTAAAGAGATACAAAAGTGTATGTTATCTTGTGGCTGATAATCTTAACTCTAGTATTCATTGAATCTCTAACTGTAACTAAAACGCTTGCTTTTTTTTATACAGGGATTTCGAAATTCGACATCGGTGGAACAGAAGATTTTTGCTGGATTGAATGAGAATATTTCCACTGAAAATTTCAATAGGTTATCTGGATATATTTAATCTAATCTCTGTCTGGGAACAAATTAAATCATAGTTGGTAATGAATGAAATAAATGATAATTCGAGAGTAGGACACAGGTTTAACAATGTTATAAATATCGACAAAAATAATAGAAGCAAATAAAATTCAGCCAAATATTTCTACTGTTAGAGTCGCTTAGCTTTGATTTCCTGATACCATTATCTGTGCCCTTATAATCTATTAAAATACCGTGATCAAATATTTTCTGGTATTATATATAACTAATCTTAATGGTTTTAACAAAATTCTTAAATTGCACATTGAAAAAAAACTTTTCCAAAAATTTGCTTCCACAAAAAAAAAAAAGAAAAACAGAAGAAAGAAATGAACAGATATCTATGTCCTTTTATCCCTTTTATGACATCACATCTTAAAGCGTCAGTCCAAATATGGTGCTTAACATTATATCTATAAAATCATTGTTTAGATTTTAAGATTATCTATGTTTTTATTGCCGCTATTTACCACCTATTCTATGAAGAACCAATGGCAGTGCCTTTAAAAGGACTGTGTATTTTTATTCTATCATTCTTGATATTTCGCACGGCAGAGCTCATCTTAGTTCGGCGATTGAAATTAAGCATATTTTTAGGCAGGCCTGAAATTCTCAGGAAATGGATAAATATCTTCCTTTCAATTGTTCATGCCACAGTTGTTTCGGTTTCTATTTTAATTTGTTTCTACAGAACACCAAAACTAATGGAAGATTTAATCTATACATATAGTGATTTATCGTACTGTGTTATAGCAATGTCTGCTGGTTATTTCTTCCATGATACCATTGATCTTATGCATGAAAGAAATTTGTCCGAACTATCTACAGTCATGATTATCCATCATATTTTGGTTATTGTTGGTCAATCATATTCGATTATAACCTATAAAGTTACTGGTTTCGTTTTGGTAAACCTCTTAGCTGAAATAAACTCAATATTTCTTCACCTACGGCTTTTGCTAAATCTATATAATCTCAACAAAAAGTCACTTACATACATAATAGTCAGTATAGTCAATCTGGGGACATTAATCGTTTTTCGAATCATGATACCATGTTTTTTGGTTCGATGGATTCTGATCAATAAAGCAAAGCTACCGCTCCATTTTTATATCATATGCATTATAGGGATAATATTCTTGGTTCCTATGAACCTTATGATTCTATGTCGTTGCTTTAAGAAGGACTTTCTCAACAGCTTTTCCGATTAGACTATAAAACAAGGAATGGTTATTGTATGTATTAACTTAAACAAACCAGTTCCATGACAACAGTCATTTTCTGCAACAAACTTCACCTTGTTACATATTTCTTTGATAATTTTTCCTTCAAAACGAAAGAAAAGAGTTGTTGAAAATGTATATTTTATTTTGCTTAATTCTCGCAATGTAAGAGAGAAACTGTCTCGATTTACAACCAGTCTGACATTAGCGTGGATTGTATCTTGTTTTGCTTTTACATTTTTTGTATTTTTCATATTAGAAAACTTTTAAACGTTTTAAAATGCTTTAATGTCGCTAAACACACATATCAAAGTAAGCAACATTATCAACCAAATTTGATGACTGGAAAGAATGTGCTTCGCCAAACTTCTCGACTCTCGTCTTGTCAACATTGTACATGGTGGCTTTTCCTGCTACAACTACAAGCCAAATTTCTCACGTGGTGTATTTTAAGATCTGAAAAAGGAAGAGACACATTGTATAATGTTGTCCTAAATATATAAAAACCTGAAAAATAAGGATTTGATGGTGACGCGGTTATAACACTTTTGATCATAGATCTTCTCGATCTGAGTTAACCTAGATGTAAAAAGAATGATTTCGTCTAAACGCACTACAGAATTCGTCCACATACTTAGGAAACATTTTTTTGATAAAGTGAAAACATTAAAAAAAAAGATATCTAATGAAATAGGAAACGAAGTCGACTCTGATAAAGAAAAGATTTATATTAAAAGAATATAAAGAAATGTTGAATTGCATAGTTTTGCATCCTTTCAAATGAATACAGAGATGTGGAGTTCAGATAATTAAAATGTATACTTAAATGGTTGTAATGGTTAAAATGGTTGAACTGTTAAACAATAGATGGAGGATATAAAAGTCTCATGCTCAAAGTTGTCACCATATCTTTCTTTCTTTTAGGTTAAGTTGTACCTTTCCTATAACATCAGGGTGTTATTTGATAGTTGGTATTTCAGCAAACTCAAGCAACTGTGCAGAGGTTTTTTTTTTTTTTTTTGGCTTAACTAAGAAAGGGTTCATGAATTAGATGGATGGCTTTCTTAAGAAAAGAGAAATTTAGGATATAAGAAATTGAACTTCTATTGGTTTGGCCTGGAGAAAAGCACAATGCTAATGACCTGTGAAATCCTCCGTAGCCAGTAAAGTTGACAAGGCTAAGGTTATTCTTGAACAGTTCAAGTCTACGTCTAAGATGATTGGTTAATGCAGAGACTGAGGATGGAAGAGAAGAAACGTGTGAGTTATGATGTTTGAGAAAAATTGACACGAGACCAGTCAAATCCGAAGAATAGAAACCACTGTGGTAGCAGAAGAAACGATAGAGAGACAGCCATACTGCAAATCCACGAATCGAGTAACCTATCTTTAAATTCTTCTTCAGATGTCTGTGTGTAGCAGCACAAACATCCTAGATGTGGGAGCAATACTCCATTGTTGACCACACTTGAGCTTCGTAGAGAGTTTGTAGTTGTTGGTGTTGGTAGAATCAATTATTTTCAATCCCTGAAGACGAAAGCCAGACTTTATGGATCCAGTCTTTATTAAAGTGGAGATGTATGTTCGACAGGAGAGACCCTTAGTGATGGCGTTAGCCTAACATATGTAATAACTTTGAGAGTACTAGTCGCCTCATGTTCGTGGAAGAAAAGATTGGTTTGACTTCTAAGAGGATGTTTTTGAAGCCCTTCTTTTGTTCTTAGTGTATATTTGACGTGAGTTGCATACGTCACATGTGGATAGAATGTAGATGTTGCATGAAGACAGCATTTGTGTGCGATGTCTGGGTGGGTAAAGATCATGATCTACGTAAGAGTGGGCCATTGTTGGAATTGATAGCAAGTTGGCCGTTAATGTGTAGAAGGAAGTGCGCAATGAAAGAAAACAAAACTTAAGTCACGAGGATTGATAGAGTCAAAGACAGCTCCACCAGCACACTCTGCAATGACGCAGCTTGAGAAGAAGCTACCAATTCAAGAGACGATATATGGATTGAGCCCATAACCAGGCAGTTTTGAACAGAGGCTCATATTCCGCACACGGTTGTAATAACAACTTTCACCAAATTTCTCAAGGTAAGAAGACCAGATGATAGATTTTTTTAGCAGATCTGATTTTACGGAAGTCGTACAGGTGGGAGGGAGATAGATTCAAGTTTATGAAATGGCTTGTTAACGATTGTCACCGTCACCTTTATCATGTTAAAAGTGAATTGGATAAAATGATACTTGACAGGGTCAAAGTGGTTGCCCTTTTTTGAGAATAAGTCAACTGTAGCATGTGTCCAAAGTTCAGAACATATCACTGCAGGTAGATAGATAGATAGATAGATTGATGATGGGGGTGAAAGGGGGTGAAGAGAGAGAGGGGTAGAAAGAGAGCGAGAGGGTGGAAATTTTGGTGAGCTCTGCAGTGTGTTTGAGAGTAACAGAAAAAGAAAGACATTGTCAGTGTTGAATACATTGTTGGTTTGAAGCAACCGGGTGTATTTTTGCACTTTGTGTGTATGTGTATACGGTGGTGCATTTGATGGAGTGAAAAAGGATGGTTTGAAAATGAATTTTTGTTATGTGTGCAGTGTGGAGCACTGAGAAATGAAGGGAGTGCAATTTCAATGCGCTGTTAAGAGATCCTCTTAACAAGGGACTTGTATGGGCTGCAGTTTGGAAAGGTTGAAGTGTTTGCGGAAAGGTTGGAGTGTTTGCATGGGAGCATCTTGTGCGTTTTGGACGATGGTTTTGCAGGAATTATGGTGCTGGGTAAGAACTCTCTAGTTTGTTGGGGATTTTCTCAAAGCATTGTAAGCTGCATTTTTGCTTGAACTACTGCAGCTATGAGAACTACTTTAGGGTTTTGGTGGTTATAGGAGGTGTATGCACAAGAGGGTGGTTTCAGTTACCTACATGCTTGTTTCTGAGATGTCATTGGTGAGGCAATTATGCTACGAAGGATAATTAGCGTAGAACAGGCGAAATACCGACCAGTCAAGTCACTGGAAAAGCCATGCGATCCACGAAGTAAGGGAACGATGTGTAGTCTCTATATGGATGCATTTATGTCACTGAGGCCGATTTCATAAAGATGTGAGGTATAAGGCTACACTTTCGAAGAGTTGATGGTGGCTGGGGGAAATCAGGTTGCGGTAGAGGAAGCAGCTGTATGTAGAGGAGTGTGAGAAGGGAATTTTGAGTTAGAGCAGCTGGACTCCTTTGCTGCTAATATCCAAGTAAGATAGATGAGTGGTGGAGAGAGTGGAATTTATATGTGTAAACATAACACCTTTCAGAGAGAAGCTTGAGTAAAAAGTGGACCATAGATAGGGGTCTGTGTGGTTTGCCTGTTAGTTTAGCCTGTGGTGGCAGTGCGGTTTGCCTGTGGCTTGCTCCACAATGAGGTGATTTGTGGAACCTAAGTTGGACCGGAGTTAGGTTCTGGACAAGAGAACTATTGTATCTTAGACATGGGGTCAGTTTACTAATTTATTTGTGTAAGCCATGATGTTGTTCCCAAATAAAAGTATAATCACTGTGTATTGGCACTCTTTGATTAGTTTTTATGAAACTGTTTATTTGTGGAATTAGAAATTACTTCTAGTAGAATAAGAGACGTATCTAAGTTGTTCTTTTTACTTTCCTGTATTTTTTTATTATTATGTAATGAACGAGAACATCTGTTTGTGAAATACTTACAAGTTAAGACATTGCGTACGTAGTACGTAGAAAATATTCTAGATTTCAAACATTTAAATGAGTATATTGTGCAATAACTGGATATTACGACAGTAGGAACTTGTAGAGTGTCAGTAAATGCTCAGCTACGAAATACTAGCTGTATCCCTGAAGAGAAAGCCAAGTCTTCTTAATGCGATTTAGCGTTGCTGGACTCTTCCAAGAGAGAATGCAACAGAGAAGTGAGCCCAAGTATGGGCCCTACCAAGAAAGAATTCCACAGAAAAGTCAGTCCATGGATGACAAGAGACTTGCTTATTTTCAGCGCACCGCACTCAAAGAAGTCATGCTGTCTATCTAGTTCTGATGGCAAGATTTTTATTTTCTTCTATATGGTAAAAAGGAATGATCCAACCGGGGAGTTACCATGTAGTCTCTCCACCAGCTAAAAAATAAAGAGCAAATTTCCCCCAGATTACACACTTTAAGAATATATTAGATAATGTACTCCTAAATATACTGAACTTTAAAAAAAAACAGTTAGCAACTGGATTGTACTTAATTATAATTCCTTTGAATAAGGGTCGAGCTAGGTTTAAACCACCGCCTCCACAACAACAAGAAAATGTGTTTATTTAATTAGTAAGTCTGGTTATAGGAATAAAGGTCTGTCTATTTGTACACCTAAGCTAATATATTAATGATGCCTTAAATAAATAAACAGATGAATAAGATATTGAGTTGATACGGCACTTTTCAGTACTTATTCTACAACCTTCAGGTATGGTATGTTATTTCTATTTTAAGTTCTTTCAATTCACGCACGCACGCGCATACACACACACACACACACACACACACACATCTGTATGCAAATATATATATATATATATTATATATGTGTGTGTGTGTGTGTGTGTATTCATATGTGCGTGTGTGCGTGAGCGTATATGCTTGTATGTATGCATCTATATATACATGTACGTAAGTTTGTAAGTATTCACAGTGGTGTAGACCGGGTTCTCAGCACTCAAGAGTAAAGAACCCATTTTGCTCCCCGACTTCTATACGTAACATTATTGCATTGCAAAGATGACAGGAATGGCCATCATAGAGATGGCTGGTGACTGTTCTAGAAGAGCTTGTGTAAGGATGTTATAATGGTGTTAGATGGTGTGTGAGGTAGTATTTACCTATTTACATTCAACAAAATTGGTGAGTTGCGTGCAGACAGGAAAAAGAATCTTATCAAAATGTCTGTGACATGTCTAATAAACAGATTTGTTGTTTCATCTTATCAATCGTTTTCCTTTGATATTCGTTATCTGTTGTCTGTTCAATTGTGTTTTATAGAATAATAAGTGCAATCGCACGAAACTCTCGACTCTTGAGTCATTCTGTTGCTTCTGCTAAATATTAATAAAAAGAAATACGCAATAAAAATTTTTTTAAATGATAAAAACAAAACTTTTGGCATCACTCGAAAAACATTTAATTTAAATAGAGAGGTGGTGCATCAGCATGGCCGCAGCTCTGAGCTGAAACTTTGAAATGAAATGAAAAGATAGAGTTACTTACAGCTGTTTCTAGAATAGCCAAGCATATGGATCATGATATTGAGTGAAGAATCCGTAAGCTAAGTGTACCGTCATTGGAGATGGAGAAGTCAGAAAAATGATGGACGGGCATGAGGAAGTCTTTAGTAGTTTCAAGAAGAGCACTCATATCTCCCCTTTTTAGTTGTTTAATTTCAGGTTGGATATAGCCCTCAGGCCAGCTGAGACTAGGAAAATTAAGGTCCTTTGCTAAAAGTACATTGGCCTGTGGGCTGGACTCATTTGGGTTTTTGACTTATGAGCGACAAAGCATTTCTGAAGCGATCTCCGTTGTTAGCTGCATCAACAAGACAGTAGGTAATATCTATGATTAAATTGAGGTCAATTACATATATCGCAGACTGTTGAAGTGGGAGAGGGGGACATTTGCTGCCAGTTCTTCTTGGATGAAGATCGCTATTTCTCCTTGTTTCAGTATTCTGTGGTCAGTTCTGAGTAGTACATAACCTGACATATGTACTTCTGAATCCAATATGTCTGGGGTCAGGTGCGTTTCACTTAATGCTACACATACTGTCCTTTCTCACTGTACAAGGTCTCTCTCGCTGTGCAAGTTTTCTATGATATCTATCTATCTATCTATCTATATATATATATATATATATATATATATATATATACATATATGTATGAATGTATGTATGTATGTACGTATGTATGTAAGTATGTATGTATGTGTGTATGTATACATGTATATACATGAGTGTGTGTGTTTGTTATATGAATAATTTTAATTTTGAGGAGGCTTTAGTTCAGTAATATATCTTTCTAGGAATTTGGGGGGGGGGGATTTTCTTTTTATTTAGTTTATTTATTTTTTTTTTTTTCTTATTTTGTGAAGAAACCTAACTTCAAACAACTTTCTACAGGTCAATCTGAAACACTATTTTCTAAGCCTGAGAAAGGTAAGTAGGAGGCGCAATATTGAATTTTGCACCATAACTAAATTTTAAGGGGTGCGAGTGCACATTCTACACCTTCTGCACCCCCTGTTCCTGCGCCCTTGGTTACTATATCACATTTATATATTACATTGCTCAATAAGTACCTATTTTGAAACGGAAAATAAGTGGCTTTTCTACAGTTACATGTTCATGAGTTATTGGCTGAGAATTCAGGGCAGGAATGGATTAGTTATTTTTTTCTTATTACTAATTTTATTCTTTTGTTCCTGTGTGTTAGCATGTGTGTTTTTATTATTGGTGCTTATATAAAACTCTTCAGGGTTCTTTGATATTTGAGTTTTATCTGTATGAGACAGTAACAACAACAGCAGCAGCATCTCGATGGGGAATATCTCCAGGTTTATCTTTACCGTTTCAATTATTTGCTACAGGCTATTGTCATTGGGTGAACGTTAAGATTTCTATCTTAATGTTGCGGCGCTATCTGTATGAGAGAGAGAGAGAGAGAGAGAGAGAGAGGGAGAGAGAGAGACAGACATAGAGAGAGAGAGAGAGAGACAGACAGACAGACAGACAGACAGACAGGCAGACAGACAGACAGACGGTAATGACAATTTTCATGTTCCCTGGAGGTAAGCCCTTCATCTGAGATGTCACAAGCTTTGACACCTCCAGCAGCAACCTGGTGTGTTCAGCTACCAGCCCAGGCTCCGCTGTTCGCCAGGCCGTGAAGGGCAGACTTTCAAAGTATCGGCCGCTTTCTGACAGGTTTGTGGTCGACTCTGTGGCTGCACAGACCTCCGACGTTCTCGCCCCCACCTTCCTCGGACGAATTCCCTGCTCGCCGCTATCGAGGAGGAGAAAGCTATCCGCAAGTGCAAGCCCTGTAAGTCAGAATGGATGTTCCAGTGCATCTGCCTCGCCATCCTTCAGGGCAACGCCATTTCCGTTTTGTCCGCTGAGACTGGCAAGCCTTTTCAGATATTTCTTTGCTATGATAAAGAGGAAAGATATGATAATTTAGGTAGGACGCTTCATCAAATTTAGAAAACTATTTCATTAAGCATTACAAACAGGAAAATAGAACTGAAGACATGAGTATGAGGGCGCATGGCCTAATGGTTAGGGTATTGCGCTCACAATCGCGAGATCATGGTTTCAATTCTTAGACCGGGTGGCATATTGTGTTCTTGAGTAAAACACTTCATCTCACGTTACTCTGGAGATAACTTCGACAACTGACGTGTGGTACACCGTGCGCCCGCTCAGGCAACGTCGATTTGATGAAGAGAGTTAGCCAATGTACAGTACACACATTTGATCACTATAAACAAATCATCTGTGCAGGTTGTTCGGATAATGGTGAATACTCATACGTTTTCTTCGACAGGAGAGTTCATCATTATATATATATATATATATATATATATATATATATATATATATATATATATATATATATATATATATATATATATATATATATATATATATATATTATATATATATATATATATATATTAGTTTATGTATATATTAATATTATCTCAGTTTAAAAAAACTTTGACAATGTAAATATGTTAATAGTTACCATGGGTAGCAAAAATTACACAAAAAAAACAGGATATCACACTCGTTTTATAGGTAGAGATACCAAGTTGAAGTGAAGCATTTTGAGTAGATATGAATAATAATAATAAATGGAGCAAAACGCATATAAATAAAAGTTCCTTCTATAAATAAAAGGAACTTTTATTCATATGCGTTTTGCTCCATTTATTGTTATTATTCACACACACACACACACACACACACATATATATATATATATATATATATATATATATATATATATATATATATATATATATATATATATATATATATATATATTTATATATGTATATATATATATATATATACATACATACATACATACATATATATATATTTATATATATATATATATATATATATATATATATATATATATATATATATATATATATATATATATATATATATATATATATATATATATATATATATATATATATAAATATATACATATATGTATGTATGTATATATATATATATATATATATATATATATATATATATATGTTAATTCTCTAAATGAAGTATTAACAGTAACTGCACGATAAAGTGTAGTATATTGCCACTTAAGTGTGGCAATATACTACACTTTATCGTGCAGTTACTGTTAATACTTCATTTAGAGAATTAACATTGCTTGTTTTCACCTTTTCGATATCAGTGAAGAATTTCACTTGAAAAGAAGATATAAGATTGCCAGGTTTTTGTCTCTCTCACCAAGGTCAGCGGCTATCGGACGCCGACGAAGGGAAATAACCCTGAAATCCGGATCCGTTCGTGCTGCAGATGTTGGTGAGAGGGATAACTACCCTTGGCAAACAGGACACAGTCGTGTGTCGATAAGCCAGCTGGAGGAGATGTCCTCCTGGGGCTAAAAGCAACAGTAACATCCACCCCTAGGGGTCAGCCACACTTAAGTGGCAATATACTACACTTTATATATATATATATATATATATATATATATATATATATATATATATATATATATGTATGTATGTATGTATGTATGTATGTATGTATGTATGTATGTATTGATGCATGAATATAGTTAATATTCAGACGTTACAGAGCGACTCGAGTGCCGACTGTTTCGTGCTAGACCAGATTATCATCAGATGTCACTGTAAGTTCAAAGCCTGAAATTTTGTGAGAGAGGGCTTGTCGATTACATCAACCCCAGTGCTCAATTGGTACTTATTTTAATAACCACGAAAGGATGAAAGGTAAAGTCAGTAAAGACAACCTCAGTGGTTTTGAACGCAGATCGTGAAATCGGAAGAATTGCCACTGTGAATTTTGTCCGGCATGTTAATGACTCTGCCACATTGCCACCTTTTATATGCTACTGACTTTTTATAGCAACAATCATTCATGTTCCCTAGATTTTTTATTAATAAACTATCATTTGTAGCTGAGTTACAACTCCGGATGTCTGAACCAAGAAAAATACATTCATCTGATTAACTTTTCATCACAAATTACATCCAACTATTAGCCTTGCCATCAAGATGTACCCAAGTGCAGACTACCAATCGTTAATATATACTCGCTTTCCCGTAGCCGTACAATACTGTCCTCACTCGAAACTCTGCTTTGTACGTCATCCTCTGGAAGGTGATTTAAGGTAACTATTTACTGCTTCCATCAACGTGAGTGCAATATGATGGTAATTTGTATAATCAAGAAAATGTTCAACTATAGTGTGTTTCCATAGATATAGTTCTTTATAGAAAGAACAAGGTTAAAAGTTTTAGCGAGAAGCCGTCATGTATGCGTGAGAATAATGGAAAGTACACAAACTGGACTGATGACCTTGTTTCGTTGGAGTGAACATAAAATGTGTCGCGTAACCCCAGGCCTGCTTTCATTAAACAAACCTAAAGCACTAAGGTAGTTCGCTAAACCACTAGACGCAACTCACAAATCTGATTTTCCTTTTATAACACTCATTTGCCTAGTTGAGAACCATATTAAATACTCCAACAAGAAATGACCAAACTTATAGATTGCACTGTGGAAGTCTGTACACGTTGCAATCTCTCGACTACCCTGTCTATTTTCATACATTTGTAGACACTGGTGATGGGCACAACGGAGGCGGACATGGTCAACTTGGTAAGTGAGCAGCAGCTGTTACTCTACTATTGGTGGTACCCATTTGGGGGTGTTAATGAGGCTCGAGCGCTATAGGTCGTGCGCTCAGGATAATGTAGTCGTAGTTTTTTGTGATGTTATATATGTATCTGAATGTTTGAGATAAACTTTCATCCGGTGGCAGGGACTGTGACAGTTAAAGCTTGTTGCTTGTGGAAGTGATCGATGTGTTCTTGCGTTGTTTGATTATTTTGTAATTTATTATAGTTTGTTATGGAGATGTTGGGTGCTCACATAAGACTGACATGATCCAAGATGGAGCTAATTTCTTGTAGATCATTAGTATTGTGGATCTTGTTCAAAACGGGGGCACCAGTTTTCATTTATGTTTTATGTAGTATTTTTGGTACCGAAAGACTTTCAAACTTCGTATACTTATCTATTTTGTGTTATAGAACAAAAAATAATTTTTGTATTCGAATTTATTTCATGTAAAAAATTGTCTTATTTCGATAATTTCAACCAATCACTGACAAGTATTCAGCTGTTTACACTTACTCCTTTGGCAGTTTAAGCGGTGTAAAGCGTATTTAATCTCCATTACTTCTGACATTTTGCAGAGGCAACACACGTGTGTTCGTTTTCCCTAACCCTAACCCTAACCCTAATTGACTTGCTCCTTCCTTCAAAAACCATGCCTTGTGTCTATAATAGAAAGATTTATTAGCTACTGCCAATATGCTTCAGCCATTTTTTGACAAGGAAATAATAATTTTATCACCGCGAGAATCGTTTGTTTACGTAGTCAGCACTTAATGTATACAGCTGAATAGACGTCAGTGATTGGTTGAAATTACAGAAATACGACAACTTTAACATGAAATAACTTGCGATGTACGTTTTTTTGTTAAGAAGACTAAGAGAAAAAGATGTTTTATATGACACATTCTACCAGTGTCCCAAGTTTCAAAGTGTTTCGTTAAGAAAATACTGGTGCCCCCGTTTTGAACAAGATCCTTAACTTCTAATATGCTTGTATTCTGTGAGTGTGGATTGTTTATGTTTTTAAGTGTGATGATTGGTTGTACTGAAGGCAATTGATTTGGTGGGAAATACTTTGTGTCAGTTGCTATGGATCGAAGTTTCTAGGTGAGTGAGAGTCAAAGTGATTAAACTCTCAACATCTTCAATTCTCAACACAGATTCAGGCCACTACACTACTCCTAAACTAATACAGGATAATAATACAGGTTTCATCAATAAAAACCTCCAACATGAACTAACGTAATTTCCAGCTACGCCAACAAAACTTTTAACTACATCCCATGCTATCTATTTATACACCCAAGATAACCACCAACTTTTTATGAAACAACACTTAACACTTGTCTGCCAGGTCCCCAAACCTACCTAATGTATAAAAGCAATAGTTCTCATAACCTACTAATTTCTTGAATAGCGACTCTCAAAATCTGTTCATTCACCTACTCTTTTCAGCCTGTATCTGCATGGCCTTCCCACACTTTCCTAAAATACATACAAAGCCTCATACGCAGACGACATCATACCCGCATTCTTTCAGATACAACTGAATATAAGTAGGTGATTAAATACAATTTAATTGATTTGGATAGGACAGAAATAGTTCGTTCTGCAGCTATAGTTGAAGAATAGTGAAAGGATACAAATGTGATGCCATCTGTACTTGCGACAGTGTATATATTTTGATGAGTGTGGGAAGGTTGAAAAGAGTAATAGAGGAAAGGACAGATCCTGTACTGCTCCATAGCAAAGTCGCACCTTAAATTTCTACCCAAACTTAGCGACCATACAGATAGTTAACTATCAAGTAGTTAGTGTTGTTTCTTAAGGTTTCGTAAATTTACACTACAATATAAATGGATAGCGATGAATGGAGTTGAAAGTTGGAACGGTTCATGTAGGAGATTTTTCATGAGGAAATCGCCGTGTATCCTCTTGTGTTAGGTTCGTGAGTGATGTTGTGGTTGAGAGCGATGATCTGAATCTGTGTCATGCTTTGGCGAAAAGGTGGGGGTTATATCAAGAGTCGCAACTGTTGAGGATGTACGTAAAACACTGATGGATCTGCATGATGTTTGGTCACAAAGATCTTAGTCGAGCTTTAGAATTACTGTAACATCGTCGAGCTTGCAAATTCTTGGAATTTGGTACTAATTTTTTTATCTTTAATCTTTTACTTGATTCAATACTTTATTTTTAAAGTCTCATACTTATTTTATGGGGCTTTTTTGCCCAACCGCAAAGTTACTGGGACAACTGACTTCTAAAAACTTTGATTCTGTTTTCTAGCAGAACTGTCTCCGCTGGGTTTCATTAGAATTTGTAAAAAGATTTTACATTGTTCATTAATGCATTGATGTGTGACTGTTATCATAATGGTTGGTTGATCTTCAGTGGAGAACCGAAGATTATGTGCCAAGTGTGTGAAGCAGATGATGTCTGTAGAGGACATTTTTTCAGTGTTACTGTGGGTTGATTAGGATGTGAAGCTACGATGCTAACGGTCCATCCATTGTATTGGATTGGCAACCAAGTTCCCGCTTTTTTTTTTAATTTTGGAATTTATTGCGTTTTTAAATTTTGGAATCTATTTTTTTTTCGAGAATTCTATTTTTGAATCATAATGGAATCTTTTTTTTTTTTTTTCTAGCTAATTTTAGTTAATTTTTGTTTATTTTCAGGTCATTAAAATGGATTGTCAAGTTAAGAAAAACGAGCATTTTCGACGCTTCCTTCTTTTTGCTTTTAATCAAGGTTCTAAGGCCGCAAAAGCTGCTCGCGACATTTGTGCTATGTATGCCATAGCTGAAAGAACCACTCGTGATTGGTATGCCAAGTTCAAAAATGGAAATTTTAACCTCAAAGACGCACCTCGTTCTGGGCGTCCAGTTGAGTTCGATGAAGAGCAATTAAACCAACTTTTGCACGAAAATTCTCGTCAAACGACAAGAGAACTGGCAGAGAAAATGGAATGCTCCAACACTGCTATAGAGAAGCATCTTCACTCGATATGAAAGGTTCAGAAGTATGGAGCACGGATTCTGCATGCTTTAAGTGACAACAACAAAAATCAACAAGCCACAATCCCCGCTTGTTTACTTGCTCGTCACCGCTCAACTCATGGACACAAGCAACGATTTCTTTACCGAATCGTTACTGGCGACGAAAAGTAGTGCTTGTACATCAATATGAAGCAGCGTAAGGAATGGCTTAGCCCCAGTAAACAAGCGAGACCGCGCGTAAAACAAGATCTTCATCCGCGTAAAACGATGGTGTACGTATGGTGGGACTGGGAAGGGATTATCCATTACGAATTGCTTGAACGGAACCAAATGGTCAACGCAGAACTCTATGTTCAACAGATGGAACGATTCATCACGGCTATTCAAGGGAAAAGACCTAATCGTCAGCATGGAATTCTTCTGCTGCACGACAACGCCCGTCCTCATATCGCCAATATGACCAAGAAAGCCATTCAAACGCATGGCTGGGAAGTGCTGCCACAACCGCCGTACTCTCCTGATTTGGTACCAACAGAGTTCCACCTCTTTCGATCTCTTTCAAATGCTATGTGCGGAATTTCGTTCAATACTGATGCAGAATTGAGAGCTTGGTTGGATCGATTTTTCGAGTCGAAATCGGGTGATTTCTACCAACGAGGTATTGAAAATCTTGTTGAACGTTGGGAAGGTGTAAACAGGGGTGAATACATTATTGATTAATTAGTTGTTATTTTTTTTATTAAACCTTTTAAAAAATTTAAATTTTGAAAAATAGTGGTGACTTAGTTGCCAACCCAATATTATTAGGATTTTATTATTGAAATATTAGGAAAAGACGGCAAGCTGCTAGGGTCATTAGCGTATCGAACAAAATGCTTATCGGCATTTCTTCCGGCTCTTTACGTTCTGGGTTCAAATTCTACCGAGGTCGACTTTGCCTTTCACTCTTTCGGGGTTGATAAAATAAGTACCAGTAGAATACTGGAGCCGAACTTCATGCAATTTTTTTACTCAATTTTTATTTCGTTATTGTTGCTGGAACATCGCATATATACATGAAGCTTTGTTAGACTTTTTTTTATGTTGTTTGGATGTATTTGGGTGAGTATGTAGTAAAAAAAAAACGCCCGACCTATAGCACTCGAGTCTCATTAACGCCCCCAAATGGGTACCACCAATAGTAGAGTAACAGTTGCTGCTCACTTACCAAGTTGACCATGTCCGCCTCCGTTGTGCCCATCACCAGTGTCTACTTTTCTGTTTTCCAATTTCGTATGTATGCTTGTTTACACGTATTTGTGTCAGTCGAACTTATATCGTTCGGCCAGTATTCAAACCATAACATCTCTTAAAATTCAGAATTACTTAATCCGGTATATTCATCCATTTTGAAGATTGTTGGCCAGGATTAAAAGAAAATTTGATTGTAATCATAGCAAGCCGAATAACCGTATGACGATGCATACGTTGGTAATTATGAGGAAGAATAGTTTCGGAGTTGTGTAGAGTGTAGGGCGTAGAACGTAGGGCGTAGAGCGTAGGGCGTAGAGCACATGCATTGCAGTAATCAATGCAAAATTCCCAGCCACAGAATCAATTTGGTTGCGGAGTTGCAGTAGGAGGAATCTGCAACGTTGGCAAATAGTCTCTTGGCAATGATCTAGCTGTAACTAGCATATGGGAAAGCATACACTCTAAAGAGTACACAGAGATACCTTTGTTTGTCTGATGATTTAGTTACAAGCGTTGTAGATAAACAATACCTAGTCGCTTATGGTGGAGTGAATTCTGTATATGGAACAAGGGCTGCATCATTAAATTAAACGTGATTCTATTTGAAGGCATTTTGCGGGGAAAAGCAGTAGCGTCATCACTTTATTTCACCGACTCCCAATACCAGCAAAACTTACCCTGTCTCATGAATGCACGCCGCCAACTACGTATAATGGAGTTCTTGACATTTTACTATATCACCCACCTGTATGTAAACAAATGGTTCCATTTCTAACTGGATATCTATTGACTTGGCTATGGGCCGGGCCCATATTTAAAGTCACTTGACGAGGAGTGCTTGTATTTACAATCAAAATATCTTGCCATCTGGTAATATTTCTATACACAGTATGCACTCTCTCTCTCTCCCTCACTCATTGTATACACACAGACAGACACACACACACGCACGCACACATACACACGCACACATATAATTCTGTGTGTGTGTGTGTGTGTGTGTGTGTGTGTGTGTGTGTGTGTGTCTGTGTGTGTACAATGTTTAAATATCAAACTAGTTGTTAGATTTGTTCTGGTGCCTTCTACAAATATCGCGATCTCGAAAGGAAACATCTGCCTATTTTAACCAGAAACTTCATTTTCAAAAATATAATCAAAATCATTACCCCAAAAAATCCTAAAAAGCGAAGTCACCAATCAAATGTATCCATGGTTTGTCCCGTAAAGTCTCTCTGATGTTCGAGAAGAAAGAGAGGCAGAATACAATTAAAAGTTTGGTTTATATAGGGGTAGGCTCCGCTGTATGGTTAAGAAGTTCTATTCAGAAATGTGGTTCCGGATTCGGTGCCACTGTGTTGCATCTTTGGCAAATGTCTGTAAACACGAATTGAACAACGCTTTCAAAGTACAGTTGGATCGATGGAAAGGGGGGCGGGGGAGGCGGAGGAAGGGAGAGGCGGAGGAAGGGAGAGGCAGAGGGAGGGGAGGGGGAGGGGGAGCGAGGGGAGGGGGAGGGGAGCGAGGGGATGAAGGGGAGGGGAGGGAGGGGAGGGAGGGGAGGGAGGGGAGGAAGGAGAGGGAGGGGAGGGGAGGGGAGGGGAGGGGAGGGGAGGGAGGGGAGGGAGGGGAGGGAGGGAGGGGGAGGGGAGGGGAGGGGGAGGGGTGGAGGGGAGGGAGGGGAGGGGATGTGAGAGAGGGGGAGGGGATGGGAGAGAGGGGGAGGCGAGGGAGAGAGGGGGAGGGAGAAACAGAGGGGAGGAGAGATATTCTTGATATGAAATCCTACAGTGAAACAGATATTGTTATATTTGGAGATGGTCATAATTAAACACAACGGCCTAAACAGAACAAGAGGAAACAGGTGGGATAAGGAGCTGAAGGGGTTACAGGATGTGTGACAAAAGAGCTTAAACAAAGGAACGAAGATAATAATAATAATAATAATAATAATAATAATAATAATGAACTTCTAACTTTTTGTCTCTTGAGGTCTCTGGGTGAGACTTGGATCCAACTTGTACAAATGCAAAGCAAAAGTCAAACATAAAATAATAATAATAATGGTGATGATGATGAAATGAAGACCAAGTATATTGTGCGTGTATTTAATTGGCAAGTTATTTCTGCGCCAGAATCCTTGATGATGGTTCATAATTGTACGAAACATTCACAAGGAGCTAAATACGATAAAATTATTGAATATACACTTCAGTGTTAGCTTGATAAAAATTGTAGAACGCTGGACAAATATCTTTGGAGTATTGAATTTCATCCCTTTTCAGTTTTAATTCAAATCCCAGCTGGATCAAATTAGCTTTTCGTTCCTCCGTAATGGATGACATAACTACTAGTGTTGTTGGCACTCCGTCGCTTACGACGTCGAGCATTCCAGTTGATCCGATCAACGGAACAGCCTGCTCGTGAAATTAATGTGCAAGTGGCTGAGACACGTGTACCCTTAACGTAGTTCTCGGGGATATCCAGCGTGACACAATGTGACAAGGCTGACCCTTTGAATTACAGGCACAACAGAAACAGGAAGTAAGAGTGAGAGAAAGTTGTGGTGAAAGAGTACAGCAGGGTTCGCCACCATCCCCTGCCGGAGCCTCGTGGAGCTTTAGGTGGTTTCGCTCAATAAACACTCACAACGCCCAGTCTGGGAATCGAAACCGCGATCATATGACCGCGAGTCCGCTGCCCTAAACACTGGGCCATTGTGCCTCCACAACTACTAGTGTATTTGTTTTAGATAATCACACATAGCGCCATGCCGTTTCATTCGTATTTAGCGAAGTGAAAAGAGTGAATGTAGCTGAGGCCCTGGTATTATTATAATCTTCTGGTTTCAAACGAGTTATGATAAAGATTATCAAGGAATACGAAGACACAAGTTAAAGTTGACTGCTACATTCATTTTACCGCTAAAAGAAAATACAGCAAACTGGTATAACATGAATAATTCTGTTAATTAAAATACATTGGTCCCTCGTACTTTTTGAAGGTGAAAAAGTACATGGGAAAGACACAAAGCATGGAGTCAAGGAATTCTGCAAACAATTCTCTCCTCACTGAAATCTCAAAAGAAATTCGTTGTTTTTATAGCCACCGGATAAGCTCAAACAGACCACACTTTTTGCTGTGGTGAGAAAAGGCCTGATTGGATGACTTAAAACATCCAATCGGCACGAACAGGAATGATCATGCGACCACTTGCAGAAAAACCCTCGTGTGAGCCAAAATGGGACTATTCAAGGCTTTACAGCAAAAACATGAATATAGCATTGCCACACGTATGACATGTGTGTGTGTGTGTGTGTGTGTGTGTGTGTGTGTGTGTGTGTGTGTGTGTGTGTGTGTGTGTGTGTGTGTGTGTGTGTATCAGTGGCGACACCGGCACTCAGGCTGTTCAGGCTTAGCCCGAGTATAAATTTAACAAAAAGTGAGCGCGTGTTTACAAGCTGATTTAATTTCAACTAACACTGACTTCAGGTATGTCGTTGCAGCCAATAACTCGGGTTCCTTTTATTGAACCTGGTCGCAGTTCAACGTCTGGTGGTCGTCTTGGAGGTGCCCTGTGCCAAAAATTATCATTTGTAGCAGACGTTCTCTCGACATCATTCACACGCGCCTGAATCGGGTTCAGAAGTTACAGCCCGATTTGTTATCTATGATCGTAAAAATTACAAGTGATTCAAGTTCAATGTTTTCTTGAAACAATAAATTTCTATAGAGATTGAAGATTTAAATTCCAATCTATGAAAAGTTTCCGTTCTAAAATATTCTTAAAGGAACGAAAAATTACCCAGCAACTCGGGCTAATACGAACGAGCCTGGTAGGTATAAAAGACTAATTCGCATTTCTTGTCAAGAGTACAGGCGACAGTCAGATCACTGGTGTTTGCTGTGCACTCCGCTGTCCTTATTTGATTGCTGTTATTCTGTGTGTATGTGTGAAAAGATCAGTTGTGTTTTGCAGGGTTGTTTTGTTTTTACTCATAACTTAGAAATGGAGGAAGACGTAGTGCTAGATATAAAAAAATAAGCCATTTGGGGCTAGAAATAAAGCGGAAAAACGTGAAATTCATCGAGTGTCTTATGCGAAATTTGTGATGAGCCCGAGTGATGAAATCTGTTATGAGCCTGAGTGACGCTGATGACCTGAAGTCGCCTCTGATATAATATATCGTTTCAAATTACTGTTGTTTACTTTCGTACGTCCAGCCGATCCCTAATTCTCCGCAAATCTTGCGGGTGCCGCGGATATATGAAGTTCCTAGTCTTATCGTTAAAGTCATGAAACTAGGTATTAGTATTTTTCGGTCGATAACTGACGAAGTATTAGGGTTCTGGTGTCTGTCTTACGTGTACGCTTTGTAGTATTAATGCATTATATATATTGTTATGTATTCTTTTGTTCTTTGTGGGATAATAAACAACTCACTGAAGGCATTGTTGTTTCTAGGTGTTTACTTTATTTGACATATACTGCTTAGTAGATGCGCTTAACGAAATAGTACTACTAGTGAAGATGTATTCATATATACGTATACCTATGCATGCACATAGATATGAACATATAGCATATATATATATATATATATATATATATATATATATATATATATATATATATATATATATATATATACATATATGAATCTAGGCAGTACAAATTTAGCTCATCTGAAATAGATAGTCACCGAGAATGCACAACAGTCAACCAGTAGTCGGTACTTTAACAATATGCCTCTAAGTGAATTAAACAATCGGGAAGAACAGAATTCAAACATACCACATAAAAGAAAATATAGATTGCCAGTTGACTTATAAGAAATTTAGACATACATACATAGAAACATACATATATATATATATACATGCATACATGCATAAGCACGCACGCACACATACATACACACACATATATATACATACACATACATACACACACACACACATACACACACACACACACACACACACACACACACACACACATGCCTTATACATGTATGCTTGTACATACACTATGAAACACTGATTCAAGGACTCATATACACTCAAACGTTCGCGTTTAATTGTTTTCAGCATTATTGGCTCTATTGTTCTAAACTTGAACGGAAATTCTGCTTTAAACAGGTTTTTGTTTACAAACCCTATTGAAATTATTGAAATTCTTGGTGGCTCCAACCGAGACTTGTCAAAACAGTAATATCTGAAACCTGATCATCGTGGGTTGCTTTTGACTCCAAAGAAGGCGTTAACGTTTTTATTTATTTTTTCGAGTCCTTTCTATCGTTATTAGTTTAGTCGTTGTATTTCTTATCTTTAATATGCCTTAATTTCAAGCAAGAGGCGAGAGATATGAGTTCTACAAGCACTTTAATCCTGGGAAAAAAATGAATGAAAGACAGAAAGAAATTAAATTTTCGTTGCTCTATTCTCTCACTTTGGGTAAAAGAAAATACAGGCGGATCAGTTAACTATAATTTTACTCAACGTATTCCCCTCTCAGATTCACACACTTACTGCAGCAGTCCTTCAGTTTTTTCTAAGCCCTGTAAAAGAACTCGTAAGATTAGGCCTTCAACTAGGCCTTTCGCGAAACCCTTAAAGCCAAGAACTTTTCAGTACCCTTTCGTAAATATGGATTTATTATAGTGAATATGACTTCACGTAAATTTGTTGGAGAGATGGATAGTTTATTGACACTATATCGAGTATATTAGGTGGCGAGCAGGCAAAATCGTTAGAACTCTTGGGTAGCACGTTTCCGGTTTTATTATTATTATTATTATTATTATTATTATTATTATTATTATTATTATTATTATTATTATTATTATTATTATTATTATTATTATTATAAGCTCTGTAAGTTGTTGCCGTTTTTACCCGGAAATCTTTTGAAATTTGTTTTAATTTTTATATATTGTTGTAGCCAAGCCGACTAGGTTCTTGCGGAGCTAGTCGGTTAGGCGAGATTTCCCCCATTTAGGGGTGAATTCTTCGTTTGAAAAACTTCCATTTTCACATTTCACACATATCATATCTGAAAAATGTCGGAAAAAAAAATAACAAGCTGTTCTCTTCTCTCTGCATCACTCCCCGACGAAAAGAATGACGGGTCAAGTCTTTTTTCACCCCGCCCAGTTAATACCATAAAAGGCAAAATGTCATTGAAAAGAGCAGCCAGCTGTTCTCTTCTCTCTGCATCACTCCCCGACAAAAAGAATGACGGGTCAAGTCACATTCCACCCCGCCCAGTTGACGCCATAGCGGACGGTGTGTCTGATTCAGGTCTGTTTAACAGACTCTCTGCCGCTGACTTCCCAGCTCTCACCTCCACCATTGCTTCTACACTGGAGAGGGAGGAGGAAAAAAAGAACAAAGAAAACAAAGTAAACAACACCAGCAACAGCACCAAGACCACAACCAGTAGCCATTGTAACGGTTTCGCCTCCGCAGCTAAGCAGAGCTCAGAAGAAATCAAAGTGACAATGGCAGAAATAAAGAATGCCAAGGAATTGTTGAGAAGGGATGGCAATAATGTCTTCCTTAACACTCCACAAGCATTAATACAAGCAACGAAAAGAAAAACAATAGTATACAAGGTATTCAACACAAGATACCAAAAGATGGAGAATGCTACCCCACAGAGATTGGAGATAGCTCTAAAGCTCATATGGGGCCAAAAAAGCTTCATAACCAAAGGGAAGCGCTTTGGAACAGTGGAAGTGCGCTTCCAAACGGAAGAGGATGCCATCCGGCACTCTACAACACCGACGCGTGACAGAAATAAAAATAAATCATGTGCCGCCAGAACTGAACATCTCCTGGCTAGTGGCAGCTATGCTCTTCGACATTGAAGAGACTGCCACTATTCTGGAGGTGAACAGAGTGAAAGAAAAAAACTGGTTGGGCATGGAAATGCAACTCCTTGTTCAGATTGTACAAGATAGCATAAATACCATACCCGACGCAATAGACCTGCCGGATGGCAGTAGAATACACATTGCTGTAGAGGGGCGCAGACCAAAGTCCTACCTCTGCAGCAGTGAAAAACACCTAAAAAAAGACTGCCCTATCTACAAGCAAAGAATGGAGGCAGACAAAAACAGAAAATTGCAGCAACAACAACAACAACCAAAAGCCTCCACACCACCAACACCATCACCACCAGCACCACGAAAAGCGACACCACCATCTCCAGCCATCACCAAACCAACACCAACACCAACACCAAGAACCTCCACACCAAAAAAGATAACAGAACCAGCAACAACAGAACCAGCAACAACAACAACAGAAATTGTAAAAGAATCTTCGCCAGATCCAACAAACATTCCCTTTCCAGATCAGATCATCTCGGATTGTGCGAGCACTGATAGTGAGAAAGGGAAGTGGCACACTGTACCACCAACAAAAAAACGAAGAAGAAAGACAAAAGAAACAATTGACAAAGAGGGGAGGCGCGAAAAAGGTGAGCTTCCCAACATCATCGGCAACAACAACACACACTCACAACAAATAGCAACACCTTCTCCACCGCAAACACCAACACTCACACACACCACAAACGTAACAGCCATCAACACAAAAAATGAACACTTATTAAACTTTTTAAAAAACAGTACAAATGCAAACACCACAAATTTCATTATACCTTTACACAACGCACCACCAGCACACATACTCACACTAAAAATAACCAAAGAAAACTATAATAAAAGAAAAGAAAAGTTTCCGAATGATGTTGGGTCGCTAGGGAGAAGTTTCTCCCAAAGCTTTTATCGGAGTTTAGTGGAAACACCCACACGGAAACATAGGGGAGCCACTCCACCAGAAAACAGTAAGTAGAGCCTTTTCTCCTCTAATACTTTCCTTTTTTAAAAAAAACATGGTAATTCTCAGAATCGGAAGCATAAATGTGAGAGGCCTCGGGTCGCCTTGGAAACAAGGTCACCTGTTGAACGACCTGAGGTCTTACAGTGTAGATGTAGCAGCCATTAGCGAAACCAGGCTCTCCAACCCGCAGGAACTCGCAGCCCTTTTTGGCGGATACGAGATTTTCCTATCTCTGTGTCAGCCGGGAGCGGGCGGTGGAGGTACTGCGGTGCTATTTCGGAAAGGCCTAGACTTGAAAATAAGGGCAGTCTTCCTGGATCCGGAAGGCAAGTTGGTGGTCCTGGACGTCGATAGTAGTGATGGCGCTGCTTTCAGACTACGCTGTGACAGGAGCAGAGCAGTCGGATTATTTCAAACGTCTGGAGGTTTTCCTAGGTACTTCTCGCACTTTAGTGCTAGTTGGGGACTGGAACGCTGTCCTAGGCGAACGTATCGATAGAGTGGGTGCGGGAGCATCTAATAGGAAAGGGGAATGCAAGAGCCTCGCCAACCTGCTCAAACGCTTTCAGCTGACCGACAGGTATCGACTAGACAACCCGAATGTGCCAATGTGGACTTGGACTAATCGCATCGGGTCCTCTAGATCGTACTTAGATAGATTTTTCTGTAGGCCAGCGGATAAGGATAGCATAGGGCGTCCACAATTCAACATAGTCGGCTACACGGACCACAGATTCGTGATCTGTACGGTCGACTTAGATAGGCTCCATAGACAAGGCCCCGGTTACTGGAAGCTAAACACGTCGATAACGGCGTGCAAAGCCTACAGAGACCGGATTAGTTTATTAGTTAAGAGGGCTTTAACCGGAGCAATCATCAATAACAACTGGTGGTTCACCCTGAAGCGGGCAATTAGAGCAGAATCAATTAGGTTTAGTAAGGCTCTAGCTGTAGAGCGTAAGAAAACAGAGCGGGATTTAGTTAACAAAGTAGACGAGGCTCTTAGAACAGGCATCGCAACCGACGTGTTAGCAGCGAAGTTGGCCCTCGACCAACACTTTGATGCCAAGCATGAAGTCTGCGTTGTCAGAGCTAAAGCACTTTCGGTAAGCGGGGAGGGGACTAAGGCCGCTTGATGGGCCCGCGTGGTTGAGGTGAAGCGTGGCAACAGAGCGACCATTCGGTCTTTGGTGGACCAGAACGACTGCGAGATTTCGGAACCGAAGCAGATGTGTGCAGCCTTTCAGCAGCATTTTGCTCAATTGTTCGGGACGACGGAACAGACTTCGGTGTGTACTTAGACGAGTGCTGCGAAGGACCCATATCTGCCTGGGAAGTACAGGAAGAGATGAAAGGCTGCACGAGAGGTAGATCGCCGGGTTTGGATGGTCTGCCTTACGAGCTTTATACGTCAATGCCAGACTTGTTTGCGGGCGTCTTGGCAAACGTCTACTGCAACTGGCAACAAAACGGGAGAATTCCTGCTTTTGTTTGTCGAGGAGTGGTGGCTTTGCTAAGAAAGGACCCAAACAAGGGGGACATTATAGGGAACTTTAGGCCCATCACTCTGCTCAACACAGAGTTGAAGATCTTGGCCAAGGTGCTAGCCAAGAGATTGGCGCCTGTCGTGGGCAAACTGAACGGCAAGGTGCAGACATGCGCTGTGCCGACCAGGTCTATCCACGACAACCTCCATCTCATGCGCTACATCATAGAGAGGGTGGGTAACGAAGCTGGCGCGGGTGGGGCTTTGATCAATTTAGATCAATCTAAAGCCTTCGATAGGGTCGACCATCGATACCTGGCAGCTGTTCTCAAGGCAGCTGGCTTCGGTCCGGTCTTCCGCGGGTGGATAGCTGCTTTATACAGCGGCATCTGCTCGGTCATACGGGTGAACGGCCATCTATCGGAACCGTTCAACATCTCGCGTTCGGTTCGCCAAGGGTGTCCTCTCTCCTCCCTTCTGTATGTATTGACTCTCGAGCCATTACTGCGGAAGTTGGAGGCTTTGAGGGGCGTCCCGCGTGATCTGGGATGTGGAAGGAGCGTGTCTGCCTATGCTAACGACGTCACCGTGATGGTGTCGAGCCACAGGCATATTGACCTGATTGGCGAGACACTAAACGAGTATGAAGCGGTGACAGGTACGAAAATTAACGCGGAAAAGTCAGTGGGCTTTCAACTAGGCACCTGGAGGGGCAAGTCCATGCCGTCCAACAGCGTCGTAGGGTGCTGGACAGACGGACCCGTTAAACTGCTCGGGGTCTGGTTCGGTCCGGACCTCCAGTTGGAGAAAAACTGGGAAGAAGTGACGAACAGGGTGGCCAACCTCACCCAGAAATGGGCTGAGAGGAAGCTCTCCTTGAAAGGTCGAGCGGAGGTGGTGAATGCGTACATCGCATCCGTCATCTATTACCGTTTGACCGTCGTCCCTTGTCCCGACCGCTGGTTAACCAAGATAGTACGCTTGCTCTTCAACTTTTTGTGGAAGGGTCAGGTACCACTGGTCAGGCGCTCCATCTGCTGTCAACAGCCGCTGAACGGAGGCCTTGGCATGCCGTGGTCGCTGATGCGCAAACATGCGCTCAGGCTACGACATCTCAAGCGTTTCCTGGACGGTGAACAGGTGTGGTCGCCTTTTGTCAGACGCGATTTTCCGCAGCTCGTTTCTTTAACAGAGCTGCAATCCTGGATCAAACGTAGACCGAGAAAGGGCGCTTGGCACCTCGAGTGCCGCCAAGCTCTCACCGCCCTCAGTCAGGCGGGCAGTGCGATCGGTAGTAGCTCCACTCTAGCGTTCTATAGAGGGTTAGTGGGGGAAAAGTGCGACGACGTTCTCGGAGAAACTCTAGGCGTCGAGGATAATCAGCTAAGCAGTCTGTTCAGGAGAACTTTCGGGCCGGGGCCCATGGATAATTTCCAAAGGTCCCTCGCCGGGCAGTGCTACCGAGGTGCGCTACTTGTTCGAGATAAACTCTACCGACACGGAAGTGCCGTCAACCGGGCCTGCCCGAGGTGCGCTCAGGACGACGAAACCGTTCTGCACGCACTCGTCCAGTACCCGAGCATTGCTGACTTGTGGGTCTATATCGAACAGCTACTGTCACGTGTAGGACGGATCCGGCTATCAGCTGAGTCCATCGTGAGAATTCACCCGCCGACCTCCTTTAACCAGGAGGGCAAGGCAATTTTCCTATGCCTAGTGGCTGTAGCGAAAGAGGTGATATGGTGGACCCGTTTGAAAGGGCTAAAGACAGACACTTTCCTCTTTGGCCAAGGCCTCATCAACTTTTTCAAGTTCCACTTAAAAAGGAAGATGAGAGTAGAGAGGGAAGTGCTGTCTCATAGCAAATTCGTTGAAAGATGGGTGACTGTTGGAAGAATGGCCAGTATAAACGGACCAATTCTGAGAATACACTTGTAGAAAAAAAAAAGAAAAAAAAAGGTAATGTAAAAGGAGAAAAGGCTCTATACCCCTTTCTTATTTTTTCTGACCAGGCTCCCGTGGTTTTATGGGTTTTTCCACGTGTAACCTTTCCTTTTTCGAAGCGCCTCCCACTTTGGGAGTTCTACTTATTTATTTATCTATTTATTTATCTATTTATTTATTATATCTTTCTCCGTTTTCTTTCTCTGTTTAGACGAACTTTCCTACCTTTTCGGACAAAACCTTTTGTATCCTTCGTCCTGTCTTTGTCCTTATATGTTTTTAGTTGATATTAGCCCTTGTGGCCAATAAAACGAATTAATTATTATTATTATTATTATTATTATTATTATTATTATTATTATTATTATTATTATTATTGAGTGAGAGAGCAGTGCATATCACAGTGACACTGGGGTAAAATATACAAAGCCCAGCATACCCATCATGACTACCCGTCTGATAAGGGTACACCAGGCACATGCATCACAACCACATGCGTGCGACATGGTGATTTCATGTCAAGATAAACAGCGCATGATCTTGCAGGTGGGGCTCAGAATTTTTTTCAGGTCGAGTAGCCCATCCCGTTCAAAAGGCCCTTGAATAAGGGTTGTTTAAGGATGTTGAACGAAACACCTATGCTTCCAGAGGTGAATTATCCAAACCCCAAAGAATTCCTCTCAACATATGGCTATGATGCTCCCCTACTACTTCTTCCCATGATCAGAGATACACATATTGTCAACCACCAAGGGACATGTTCAACTGGTTAAGGTCACACAACTGACAAGAAAATCTGTGGTATTGAGCAGAATATTTGCTGTAGCCCATCTTTTATACCAAGACAAATCAACGTACATGATAACATTTCCAATCTGTGAAGATCAGAAGCCATGACAGCCACTGCCTGGTACTGCATGAAGGCATTTATTATTATTATTATTATTATTATTGTTGTTGTTGTTGTTGTTGTTGTTGTTGCTGTTGTACGAAAAGCTCATAGCTGGATATGATGGCAAGTGTCAGCTGTCCACGGCCAGCAGACTAAGGTGACACTTGTTTACAAGTCATACTTCAAGAACCCTGCGAAGAATTCTTGCAGTTCCAAGCAATGCTGATTGTGTAGGTGTTCTACCTCCACACTTGCACCGATCTTTTTCAGCCATGTTAGTATTTGAGTGCTGATACTTCCAAGCGCGCCAGTTACTATTGGCATCACGTCTACTCTCTTCATTGACCACAACCTTTGTATTTCCCACTTTAAATCGTCATAGTTTATTTTTTCTTCTTTCACATTGATGCTGTTGTCACCGGGGCATGCTATGTCGATTATCATACATGTTCTTCCTTTTTATTTACCACAACATTATCCGGTTTCCGGGTGATAGGACTGAATCATTGCTATCATTGGATTATTGGAAAATCCCACAGCAATTCTCATTTTCAGTGACTCCTTCTGGAGTTTGTTCATACCACGTCTTTGCTCTTTGTAGGCCGTGATTTCCACAGAGCTCCCAATAGATCATTCTTGCCACATTGTTATAGCGTCTTTATTATTATTATTATTATTATTATTATTATTATTATTATTAGTAGTAGTAGTAGTAGTAGTAGTAGTAGTAGTAGTAGAATTTAAAATTCAAGGAATACAATTCTGATACATAAATAAAGCGGTGGGTTTACTTTACTTCCGTATGGCTTACGTCATTTGCACTTAACTCCTAAGGAGTTACATTTATATTTATCAGTAGAGAGAAGTACCAACTTCTTGATTAATTTCACTAACTGCCATAGAGCAGAAATACAGTAATTTGAGAGTTTCGACAAATAGATAGAATAAGTACTAGACTTAAAAATAGGTATTGGAATCGATGTGGTCGATTAAACAAATCAAGACAGTGCGCCAGTTTGGCTAAAGTTTAATGACGAATACCAGTGAAAAATAAAAGATTATGGATGCGTATGTACTGGTATAAACAAGTTGTTGTAAGCAAGTCGGTGCTACATCGTGGCCGTATCTAGCGACAGTACCAGTAAGAATAAAGTGTTTGAAGAGAAACGCCTATTTCTTTATTTGCTTCATAAACTTCGAATGAGTTTTATAAATTGGAAACGCTGGAATCTAACACGCTTTTCTTTACCCCTTTACTTCGCAACTTCTCCACATAATTGTCGTGTGTCTGTGTATGTATATGCGTATGTCAGTGTGTGTGCGCGCGCGAACGTGTGTAAAGAGGGTGTAAAGTAAATACTAAGATGGTTTAAGGCACCTGTGAGGAATTTTCCTTATGTATTAAACTATATGTTTTGTTAACATAATACTGAATCGCCGACGAAATCTAACTACGCAATTCGTGTATCCATCCTCCTTATATTTAACAGTAAATGGTTTACCTGCGCCACCAAATTGATTTACTCAATAAGTAGACGAGCTAATGAGAGTGCTTCTATGTGACTCCTTGACCTGCAAGTAATATCGTCTAAGCCAAAGTTTACTATCTTGAAATAATTAAAGAACACATTGAAAAGAAGAGATGTTCATTTCTGGAATACATTTCCCCTAATGTCTGCTAAATTTGAGATAAGTAACAAATAACAATAACAGTAGCAATAAGTGGTTAGAATCTCACCTTAATGTTTTAGAGTGACGAGAAAATACCTTGCGCTATTTAATTATGCCTCTTTACATTCTGAGCTTAGATCCCGCCAAGGCCTACTTTGCCTTTCATCTCTCCGATTAAATAAAGTACCAGACAAGTAATGGAGTCGATTTAATCGACGAACTCCTCCCCTCGATTTAATCGACGAACTCCTCCCAAAATTTCTGGCCTTATGCTTCATGAACGTCTTGAAAAATTTGGATTTAATCACGTTGATCATGAAGAAAGTTCTTACCAATAGAAGGTTTGGGAACAATTGGATAACTGTTTACTTTGAAGCGAGATATGTGACTTTTATTTGCATAATTTATGCTTTTACAAACATCTATTTAAGAGTAATTCAAGGTGGTGTCTTAGAGTTCTGGTAAGATATGCAAGCCACAAGCGAGGCAGGAGTGGTTACACTAATAAGAATTTCGATAAAATATTTTGGAAAATTATTGAACAAGTAGACACAACAAACACTTTAACAAATGTAAATTAACAACATTTTTGGTTGAAAGAAAGCCTCTTTCTAATTTAAATACAAAGTTCTATTTGGAATTTTACATGCTCAGTTTTATATCTTCCTATACAGATTTCATTATGGAAAATGAGCTATTGCGTTCTCTATTTTTAAATTTTCTTTCATTACTTGGTTCAATTTCTGTAATAATTCAGTTCTTCAGTAATTAATCTTGAATAAAGAAACTCAAGTATCTTGTGCGCGCGTGTGTGTGTGTGTGTGTGTGTGTGTGTGTGTGTGTGTGTGTGTGTGTGTGTGTGTGTGTGTGTTTTCTAATAATATCGTTTAACACAGATGTGGTAATCTGGAACGCTCAGATTCTAATTAAACATATTGTAAAGTCACCATCTGTAGTATACTGTGGAAGAAAAGTCGTATGTGATTTGTTCCATAGTTGCTTAATATATTATACATTCTCCTGGCAGCATCAGCTTTCTCAACTTTCGATTCACTAAGGAAAGAAAGAACTAAAGCAACAGATTCGTAGTAATGTCGTTGTAAGTGTTTCTCAAGAAAACCACTTTCGAAAGTTAAGGTTATTTTCTGGCAAGTTGTCACAACCACTTCTTGGAAAATGTGAACTCTCGTTGTCTCTTACTGCTGCGAAAATATAAAGGTGTTAAATCTTTTAAGAAAGCCAGTAAATATGAAGGCAATATGATGTCGCATGATCAATGCTGAGGGTACATCATCTTCCAATTAGTTCTGGAATCTATTTTTAGTGCTCACTAGCAGAAATACCCGGCGTTGCCCGGGTTAAAGAGAATAATGAAATCTAAAAAAGCCGTCTAGACTACGCATCATCTTTATATATAGAGATGTATATACACACATGCACCCAAACACACGTATACATATGTATATCAATATAAATATATGAAAGTCAATGAAGTTTCGTAAAAGAAGGTGATCATGTACATACTTTCTTGCTGTTGTGATTATAACACCTCGTTGTAAACAATGTTCCTTGTTTTCCCTTGTGGAGCATATACAAATAGGTTTTTTTTTTGCTGCCCACTCTTGAGCAGCCAACATACAGTTGTCCATGTGAGAAGCAGGGCTCTTCCAAGAGAAGACCAGCTACAGACAGTCTTTGACCCTGAGATTTGTTTATGGACATGGCAAAAGTCACACGAAGGGGGAATTTGTAGTCTTCTGAATGTAAAAGGAACGTCTGCTCTTGATGGAGTAAGAGGAATTGTTGGAATAAAGACGTCATCCCCTTTTGCACATCCAGAAAGAATGGTAGCCTCGATAACGTGTGACATCATTTTCTAAATAATGCTCATCTGTTATGTTCGGGTTAAAATTTCATCAACTTCAAAAATATATGAATTTTCATGGGAGTTATGGCCGTTATGCAAAGAATATAATTTTCAAATTTCATAAAGATCCATTCAGTACTTTTGACGTAGTTTTGGATAAGAAAACAAATGACTAATGTGTGTGTTTGTGTGCATGTGTATGTGTGTGTGATGGGTGTATATATGTATAGATATCTGTATGCATGTATATATGTATATATGTGTACATATTACATGTACATCTATATATATATATATATATATATATATATATATATATATATATATATATATATATATATATACATCTACATGTATGCATATATATATATATATATATATATATATATATATATATATATACGTGTACATATACATCTATATGTATACATATACATCTCTCTCTCTCTCTTTCTCTCTCTCTATATCTATACATATACGTGTACATATACATCTCTCTCTCTCTCTCTCTCTCTCTCTCTCTCTCTCTTTCTCTCTCTCTGAAAGTATCTGTCATTACAGTATCGAAATGTGATTGTTTCAGTTAGTGGAATAGTTTCATTTTTAAAGTGAAAGTATTTGACATGAGTGTTTTTGTTTCACTTTTGACACGTAATACTTAAATAGTGGAGGAGATATTATGTTGCCGTGTGCTCGAACTCTGCAATAAGTTTAAAAAAATTTTTTGACTAAAACACAACGGGAACCCTAGGTAAGGCATGTGTAAAATTTGAATGAAATTGGTTGCGTAGTTCTCGAGTTTTAGGGATTTACACACACACACACACACACAGACAGACAGACAGACAGACAGACAGACAGACAGACACACACACACACACACATTCTCATTTTTATATATATAGACTAGCAGAAATACCCGGCGTTGCCCGGGTTAAAGAGAATAATGAAATCTAAAAACGCCGTCTAGACTACGCAAACCTCAACTGTTAGTAGCTACGATACCATGTTTCTACATTAATAACTCTCCAATCCATGCCAGCATGGAACATAGATATTAAGTGGAATGCTAGAAGAAAGTTTTCAACTCATATGTATTTAAAGTAAATACACGTAATTCAGAAACACGTTTTGTGTATTTTATTTTATAACCAAACAAACAGGTACAGATTATAAATAATGAAAGGCCAATTTTGGTGATTCATTTGACAGAGGTAGTAGAGAGACAATGCGATGATAAATCTGAGGTTGGATCTTGAAAGTTTGGATGAATGCTGCCTCAGTTAAATCTCTTGTGGTTCCAAATGATGTCATCTGTAGTACAGCGTCGTATTGTCTAATTTTGTTTTGCAAATGTTAGGAATCTTGGTCAGTTGATGATAACAGTTTCTTCAATAGCTCTGGAGGTTGGGGATTGTGGAATTGTTGGGAATGTTTTTAACTTTGGTGTTATATGTATTGCTTGAATTTCTTTGACATATGAAATATATGTATTTTCACATTGGGTTTGTAAAAGAGAGTTGTGTAGTTCTCGAGTTTTAGGGATTCACACAGACACACAGACAGACACACAGACAGATAGACACACAGACAGATAGACACACAGACAGACAGACACACATTATCATCTTTATATATAGATATATATATATATACACACACACACGCACCCAAACACACGTATATATATGTATATCAATATAAATATATGAAAGTCAATGAAGTTTCGTAAAAGAAGGTGATCATGTACATACGTTCTTGCTGTTGTGATTATAACACCTCGTTGTAAACAATGTTCCTTGTTTTCCCTTGTGGAGCATATGCAAATAGGTTTTTTTTTTGTTGCCCACTCTTCAGTAGCCAACATACAGTTGTCCATGTGAGAAGCGGGGCTCTTCCAAGAGAAGACCAGCTACAGACAGTGCTCATCTGTTATGTTCGGGTTAAAATTTCATCAACATCAAAAATATATGAATTTTCATGGGAGTTATGGCCGTTATGCATAGAATGTAATTTCCAAATTTCATAAAGATCCATTCAGTACTTTTGACGTAGTTTTGGATAAGAAAATAAATGACTAATGTGTGTGTTTGTGTCCATGTGTATGTGTGTGATAGGTGTATATATGTATAGATATCTGTATGCATGTATATATATGTATATATGTGTACATATGACATGTACATCTATATATATATATATATACATCTACACATATGTATACATGTACATGTATGCATATAGATCTATATCTATATATATATATATATCTATGCATATACGTGTACATATACATCTATATATATACATCTCTCTCTCTCTCTCTCTCTCTCTCTCTCTCTCTCTCTCTTTCTTTCTCTCTCTCTGAAAGTATCTGTCATTACAGTATCGAAATGTGATTGTTTCAGTTAGAGGAATAACGTGTACATATACATCTATATGTATACATATACATTTCTCTCTCTCTCTCTCTCTCTCTCTCTCTCTCTCTCTCTCTCTCTCTCTCTCTCTCTCTCTCTTTCTCTTTCTCTCTCTCTGAAAGTATCTATCATTACAGTATCGAAATGTGATTGTTTCAGCTAGTGGAATAATTTCATTTTTAAAGTGAAAGTATTTGACATGAGTGTTTTTGTTTCACTTTTGACACGTAATACTTAAATAGTGGAGGAGATATTATGTTGCCGTGGGCTCGAACTCTGCAAGAATTAAAAAAATTTTTTGACTAAAACACAACTGGAACCCTAAGTAAGGCATCTGTAAAATTTGAATGAAATTGGTTGCGTAGTTCTCGAGTTTTAGGGATTCACACACACAGACAGACAAACAGACAGACAGACAAACAGACAGACAGACAAACAGACAGACACACATTCTCATTTTTATATATATAGATTATGGAAGAACAATTATCGTTTGCAAATTCAATCGTATTTTCGATGGGAATATTTCTTTCACGTAAACAAGATTTGACAACATTGCAAATACCAAGAACTGTTCTAACATTGCATCTATTACTCAAGTCAGAGTTTCTCACGATCATGGCCAAAATTTGGGCGAGTAAAATGTCTTTATTCACATCAACTATGATGGAAAACTTTTATACCTTTCAGTTACCGTTGTCACTATTTTTCCATGAAAATCTATACCCACCTGAATAACACAAAAAAGTTTTTTATCGTTTTCATTGATAATTTTTCAGAAATGATCTCTTACATACTGTTATAAAGTTATCAATATTTGCAAAATGAGTGTAATGTTCAATAAAAGAGCTAGCAAGGTTTTCACTTTTAGCTGTTTCTTCATTTATCGCTGATTTCTTTTTTGTCACGAATAGAGTAATAACAACACTAAATGATTTAACCACATCAGAACGTTTCTGGTGTTTTACGGAAGTTTTAAATTCCATTAACACTAATTTACTTGCATTTTTTTGTGCAATATTTTAGCATTTACAGTTATTAGCTACTTTATCTGTTTTGTCTTGTCGAAGACAATCCTTAAATTCATGTGGTCTTTTTTCCTGCCTGACAACATATCCCAATTACCTCATTTAGTAGGAACTTTCATTTCGTTACATATTACAACGGAGAGCAAATAATATGCATATGTAGCAAGTTATTACGACAGGAAAAACGAATCACCTCATACAACGCACCATGACGCACGGCCAATGCCATCTCCGAATGACAAGGTCGCCAGGCCGAAGGTAGCTGCTTGCTACAACAGTATACGTATCTTATGGAATTTAAAAATTTAGATGATGACTAATCACTCAAAACCTTTGGCAAATTTCTTCTACTATAGCTTTGGGCCAACCAAAGCCTTGTGAATGGATTTGGTAGACAGAAACCCGTTGCATATATATATATATATATATATATATATATATATATATATATATATAGGGAGAATTCACAAAAAAACAACAGACGAAGACAGGTGGTGTAGAAAACAAATAAATGTATTAGTATAACGCTCGGGAATTGTAAAAGTCTTTAACGTTTCGAGCCTACGCTCTTCCACAGAAAGGAACACAGAAAGAAACAAGGAGACAAAAAAATGTGTGTAGTGGTCAGCGATCTATCATGGCGAATCCCGAGCGTTATACTAATACATCTAATTGTTTTCTAAACCACCTGTCTTCGTCTGTTTTTTTTGTGTGTGTGAATTCTCCCTATACATATCACACGTTCATGTGCTCGCACCAGTTAATCCTGTCTCCTCTCATCACCCACAAACTTTCTACCTTTCTACACTCCGGCTGCACCTCTCCTGCTTATGGATTACTCTGGACCGACCTATATATATATATATATATATATATATATATATATATATATATATATATATATAATATAAAATAAATAATATATAAATATATGCATATATCCATACATATATGTACATACCTACATCTATATGTATACATACATGCATATATGGGTACAGGACATGAAAAAAACGTTAAACACAATGAGAAACGAAAACAGAAAACAAACTTGTTTCGAACAACGAAAAAAACAGAGAAACGAGACATGCAACATAAAGAGTATACTTCTTCATCAGTTGTCCCTGTTTCATCTAATCCAGGTTTCGAGTATGTATGTATATATGTATGTATGTATGTATGTATGTAGTGGATCTTGCAGGCATGAAGTGAAATTCGATCCACCATAGCCAAATTTCAAGTAACAGTTCAACAGAACTTTTCTCACGATAAAACAATAGTTTTTCTATAACAGCAGTTTTACATTTGCCAGATTGCCTTAGCTACGCCGAAATAATGTCTTCACCACTTGACCTTTCTAACCTTTCTTAGACGACCAAAACCTCGAATTAAGATAACAAGTACCACCAACTAAATCCATTGCTCTCAACAATATGTCTATCCTTTTAGATAAGTATAAAAACAAGAACTCCCAAGCAAAAATCATAGAATGCAGAAATGCACTCACTCTGTTCTCCCGGGCGAGCAGTACCGGTAGCGGGGTTACCACTGCAGATTTCTATAGCGGGTTGGTAGAGCATGTCCGACGACGTTCTGGGGGAGACTATGGGCTTCGATGAGGAACAGCTTGTCAACCTGTTCGGAAAAACATTCGGGCCGAGGTATCAGGACAACTTCCAGAAATCGCTGGCCTGGTTGTTCTGCTGATCAGCCTCACCAGTTCGAGAGAAGTTGTCAAAGCATGGTGCCCCGCCCACGTACGTGAGATGTGGGTATGTCAGTGAAACTGTCACGCACGCCTTCGTACATTATGAGGGATTAAGGGAACTGATAACCTATGTCGAACAAATGGTATCAGATGCGGGAAGAGTACGGTTATCGACTGAGTCTATCATCAAGATTGTGCCGCCTCCCTCCTTTAACAAGGAAAAGGAGGCGTCATTTTTCTGCGTAGTAGCCATATTGAAAGAAACAGTATGAATGACGCGTGGAAGAGGAATTGAGGTAGGCAACTTCATATCCGGACGTGGATTGGTTGGTCTTTTTACCTACCACCTATCTAAAAAGTTTAGCCTGGAGAAGAGGTGCCTGCCTCGAAGTACATTTGTGAAAAGATGGACGAATGTTGTAAGGAAGTTGAGAGCGAATGGGGCCGTGCTGGTGTAGCCGGTCTAATCAGAAAGGAAGAGTAATAAGCAGAAAAAAGAAAGAAAACAAAGGAAAGAAAAGAAAAAAGAAAAAACACCGGCGGGTCAAACACGAGCCCGAAAATATAATCACAGAAATTCTTTTACGATTCTCGATTTCATTATACCATTCGATTTCATTTTTCCGATTTCATGTTCCGATTGCCATTAAGTCATAACTCCCAAAGCTAAATGTTTTGTATTGTCTTGTATTGTCCCCTCTCATTTATTGGTAAATAAAGAAATAAGTTAGTTACATGGTGATAACTCAGTTAGTCACTTGGTGACAACTCGTGAGTTGAGAGAGAGCTGACATCAGTTAGTGAATCGACCACTAGAATCATGGCCACAAGCAGGCAGACAAACGGCCAGAGAGAAAAAGAAAGAAATTTAGAATCAGCGACTATACGAGACCCAACTTCCTACGCACTCTCATTTTCACTAACTCAGTTTCTCTTCTCTGCACATTACCATATCTCTCTCGATGGTTTACTACTATAATAAGAACACACAGGCCGAAATTAACTTTTTTACTTCGCATGCTTTTGGATTTTATCACCTGCCCATCGAGGCAAGGTATATACAAATGTAACAGTAAATAAATATTTCTTCACAACTTCAATCACTGTTATTTCATCTTTACATAATGACAATCAACGAAGAACCAATCCTTTGCAAACTGATTATGACTCCGACGTTTCATATTATTGTTTACACAAATTAATTCCAACCGATACAAAATAAATCTTCATCGCTACATATATATATATATATGTGTGTGTGTGTGTGTGTGTGTGTGTATGCGTGCGTGTGTGTGTGTGTAGACGCACACGACGGATCTCTCAGTTTCCGCCTACTAAATCCAAACGGTGGGACAAACAGAAACAATTACACGCACGACGGGTTTCTTTCAGTTTCCGTCTACTAAATCCACTCGCGAGGCTTTAGTTAACCTGAGGTTATAGTAGAAGACACTTTTTCAAAGAGCCACTCAGTGGGACTGAACTCCGAACCATGTGGTTGGGAAGCAAGCTTCTTATCACACAGCCACGCCTGTGTTCATTCACTTTCGTATATTTTTGCTAATCAACAAGCATAGAATTAAGTGTATACCTGATGTACTATCAATGTGGACAATCGAGTAAATATTCTCACGAAACTGAAGATTGCGCCATAGAGTTGTAGACCGCAGGAACTGCCCACCGTTTTATTTTTTTTATTGTTGCAGTAAAGTTCACCCCGATGTAAAATATTTTGTAAACTTGCAGTATTTTCATGAACCAGTAACATTGATACTAAGGTTTTTTTGTTTTTTTTATCAGTCTAAGCAAATAATCAGTTCTATAGGGAATTAGCAATATTTACTTTCCACAATTAGGAAGATAAAAATAAAATATTTATACGCGATTCCTGATAAGTCATTAATGAAAAACGAAACCAGTGAACTAGGAATTTATTCTTTTGAAAGTACTGTGGTTTAACTGGTAACTACGGACCTTGCTTTCATAGCCACACTAAATATGATTACTAAATGTATGAATGACTCCTACTATAACAATTTTATAGTTGACACTGTAAAGTTAATTGTTTCGTAATGACTTATAGTTTCATCTCGAGTAGGAACACGTCGACTATTTTTTATTTACTTACATTTACATATACCTTCATATATTTGCGCGTGCATGTGTGTGCATGCCTGCGTGTAGGTGCATGCCTGCGTGAGTGTGTGTGTGTGTGTGTGTGTGTGTGTGTGTGTGTGTGTGTGTGTATGCGCGCACGTGTGTGTGCATATTGGAAGAAATTGAAGAATAATGGTAGAGGAGTGGAGGACAAAAACTAAAGAGTGAATGAACTTTGATATATACATACACACTCGCGCGCATGTACGCATGTGAATACATATCCTGTTAATGTGTGTACGTGTCCGTATGTGTGTATGAGTCAAGAATAACGGGAAGAACGGAAGGAATTTTGTGTAAGTACACAGATCACATACTTCCTTCAAAAGTGTAACATAAATAACTTTTCTTCCTTGGCGTCCATAAAATTTGCTTCCTTTAACAAATGCAAAGCAGCAAACAAAACAAAAAATAATAATAGTAAAAAAAAGAAAAGAAGAAAAGGCGGGTGGGATGGGCGTTGATGAATACTTTGAATATTTCTTTATTCAATTTCTGTTATTTCGCAAACGAAATCTTCAACTGTTCTTCAAACAGCCAGCTATATTCTTTGTAAGCTGTCAAATGCCACGTAATAATAATCACCATTCAACTTGAAAGCTGATAGTAGTCAGGAAATGGACAAAAGTCGAAAATAAAGGGGTAAAAATGTCGACCATTGTGAAGAAATGTAAATTGCTGAGACCTGTTTTGAAATGTTATCTGTTATGTGTACCTGTGGTATGACGTCATGGTCTGGGGAGGCTGACCGGAAGGGCGAGTCGACCGGAAGGGGGAAAAGGGTAGAGGGAGCCTCGATCGGCATTCGTGCCCTTTTCGAACGGGGCTGCGGTCAGGACAAGACGTGTTAAGCGACGGTCTAGGTTTGGGAAGGTTTGGGAGAAGCAGCTGCTATTCCTGGTGTACTTTGGGTCGGGGCAAGCTTCAAGGATCGGATACCTATTTCTTTACTGCCCACAAGGGGCTATACACAGAGGGGACAAACAAAGACAGACATACGGATTAAGTCGAAATATATCGACCCCTGTGCGTAACTGGTACTTATTTAATCGACCTCGAAAGGATGAAAGGCAAAGTCGACCTCGGCGGAATTTGAACTCAGAACGTAACGGCAGACGAAATACCGCTAAGCATTTCGCCCGGCGTGCTAACGATTCTGCCAGCTCGCCGGATCGGATACCGCAAGACGGACTCGCAGTCGAGGAAAGGAAAACCGAGGTAAGGCGATTACATCTACTCGTACGCACACACCACAAGCTATTTCGGCACCACGTGCAGAAATTCGCCGCGATGGCAGCCACCAAGATTAGGATCGCCAGCGATGTGATCAGGCCTTTTAATGGCGAAGATGTGATGGCTTGGATACGAAAAATTAGGCTCGTTGCCAAGCTGCAAGGAATAAGTGATGTGGCGAGTCTCATGGCTTTGTACTTGGAAGGGAGCGCCCTGACCCTCTACCTAGAAATGGACGAGGAAGAAAGATTAAGTGCAGAGAACGTCGAACGGAGGCTGAGAGAGGCATATACGGAGAGCGAGTACGCTGCCTTCGTAAAACTAGGAACGATTAGATGGGGGGGGGGAGAACAGGTGGATGAATACGCGGCGGAAGTGCGAAGACTGGCCACGCTGGCTGGGTTTACGGGAGAAGGCCTGGACAGAGCGGCGCGGCTGGCGTTTGTAAATGGATTCCCCGACGACGCAGGGATCCGATTACAGCAGTTGCCTGGCGGGAGGAAGATGGCGCTCAGCGAGCTAGTAGCGCAAGCTCGCGTGTTGACACAGCACGTCGGAAGGAAGCCGATAGCGATGGCGGCGACAGATGCACGTTCTGACAGACGACAGCCTGAGAGCGGCGTGAGGAAGCCTACCGAGCAACGACAGCGGCCGTTCTCGGGCCGGTGTTTCAAATGTCAGGGGCCGCACATGGCGAGGGAATGCGCCGAATCGGGGCCCGTCTGCTATCGATGCAGGAAGACTGGACACATCGCCCGTGATTGCGACCAGGGAAACGACCGTGGGGAAGTTGCTGCCTCTCAAACTTTCCCCGCAACCAAGTAGAGGCGCTTGTGGAGGCGCTGCCCGTGGTCGGAGTCGAGGTCGAGGGGAAGAAGTTCAAGGCCCTCGTGGACACGGGTTGCACGACTACCCTCGTGACACCAAGGGTGGCGAAGAAATGGGATGGGACGAGTAGCGTCCGAGCGGTCGACGGTAGAGAGATCCGTTGCAGGGGCAGCTCCAGTCTGGAGATAGCGTTACCGAGCGCGGCGCTGAGGCTACGGGTGATCGTGATCGACTATGTGATAGACGGGGTTGATGCCGTGTTGGGGATGGACGCCATCAACCGTCTTGGTGGCGTTATGATTGCAGGAGATGAGGTCACGTTCGGAAGCGTGGGGGCATCGTGCGCCGTGAGTCGGGACTGCCAGGGAGAGCAGAGCCCCGTCGAGGACAGCGCCGCTTACACCATCGAAGACAAAGATTTTCAGGCGGCGTTTGATGGTCGGAGGTGGACGATAGAGTGGCGATGAAAGGACGAGCCCCCACTACTAAAGAACAGGGTGAGCTGCTACCAGCATACGTTGAAAGGTCACGCCGACGTCGAGTTCGACGAGGAGGTAGAAAGATGGATCAAGGAAGGAGTCCTTGTCCCGTGGAAAGAGGAGGTGGTGAGTGGAGTGCTGCCTCTGATGGCGGTGGTGCAGCCGACGAAAGGAAAAGTCAGACCGGTGCTGGACTTTAGGGAACTGAACGACCATATATCGTGCCACACGGGAGGCGAGGCAACAGACGTTTGCGGTGAGACGTTACGTGTGTGGAGACCAAAGCAGCGACGATCGTCGACTTGAAGTCGGCATATTTGCAGCTCCGTGTGAGTGATAAGCTGTGGCGATACCAGCTGGTGTGGTACAAGGGCCGGACGTACTGTTTAACCAGGCTGGGTCTCGGGCTGAATTCCGCTCCGAAAATTATGGCGATGGTGCTCAAGTCCGTCCTAGGGAAAGAGGAGAGAATAAGGAAGGCCACCAGTTCTTACATCGACGACATTTTGGTTGACGAGACTGTAGTGCCAGCCACCGAGGTAGTGAGACACCTGGAGAGGTTCGGGCTGATTGCGAAGCCGCCTGAGTCGATGGTGGGGGGAGCTGCGCTGGGGCTGAAGCTACAAAAAGACAGATTGGGCGAGCTGGTGTTCCGGAGAAGAAACGAGATCCCAGAGATGAGTTCCAGCGTCAGCAGGAGAGAGTTGTTCTCGGTTTGTGGGAAGTTGATCGGACACTATCCGATCGCTGGTTGGTTGCGCATTGCATGTAGTTACATCAAGAGACGAGCAGAGGGGGAGAGTTGGAGTGACAAGGTAGGAGAGGCGACGGTGGCGATGATGCGGGAAATCCTGGAGAGAACGAGAGCGGAAGACCTGGTCAGAGGAAACTGGTATGTGCCCAAGACGGAGTGCGGGACGGTGTGGTGTGATGCTAGCAGTATAGCGATAGGGGTTGTGTTGGAGATCGAAGGTGCTGAGGTGGAGGATGCGGCCTGGCTACGGAAAGCGGACGACTTCAACCACATCAATGTCGCCGAACTAGATGCGATGCTGAAAGGGGTGAACTTGGCCTTGAGATGGGGACTGCGCTCGATCGAGATCCGGACGGATTCGGCAATCGTGGTCGGCTGGGTAGGAACAGTAATTACCAACGAGAAGAGAGTCCGGACGAAAGGTGCCGCGGAGATGTTGGTGAAACACCGCCTAGGAATTCTGGGAGAGCTGATCGCCGAGTTTGGACTGAAGCTGAACGTGGTTTTCGTGCCTTCGGAAAGAAACAGGGCGGACGCACTGACCAGAGTGAAAAAGGCGTGGCTGGAGGAATCGGAGGAAGCAAGGAAAGGGATAGCAGCAGCGTGTCGGCTGGGTGACTCCGAACTGAAGGAGCTACATGCTATGCACTACTTGGGGGTGGATAGGACCCTGTATCTGGCGAAAATGGTTGATGCTGACGTCACTAGGAGAAACGTTAAAAAAGTGGTCGCGAAATGTGACAGATGCCAGTCCATTGACCCCGCCCCGGGTGGGCATGAGCAGGGGAACCTCTCAGTAGAGTGCAACTGGAGGAGACTGGCTGTGGATGTGACGCACTACCGTCAGGAAATGTATCTCAGCATGGTCGACTGCGGGCCAGGCCGGCTGGCCATTTGGAGGGAGCTGAGGACAGGCATTGCCGATGAGATTGCCCGCATTCTGAACGGGATATTCTTGGAGAGGGGTCCTGTGGAAGAACTGCTAATGGACAACGGGGCGGCGTTTCGTTCGGAAGCGTTGGGAGAGATGCTTGACCGGTGGAAGGTGCGACGATTATTTAGAGCGGCGTATAGACCGAGTGGCAACGGAATCGTTGAGAGGCACCATCGGACAATCAAGGCCATGGCTGAAAGGGGGCACATTTCGCCCCTGGAAGCGGTCTACTGGTACAATATGTCTCCCGATCCGGACAAGCGGAAGAGTCTGTGCCGCACAGAGCGGTGTTCAAATATGAATGGAGGCATCCCTGTAAGACGCCGGAGTTCTGCGAGGAGAGAAGGGACCCGCCGGCGTGAAAGTAGGGGAGGAAGTTTGGGTCAAGCCGCCGAAGGCACGCTGCACATCACAATGGGGCAAGGGAACAGTGACAGCGGTCAATTCCAGAAACAATGTATCTGTGGATGGAATGCCGCGTCACGTGCTGGATCTGCGCAGGATAGCCACTTCGTCGGATGAAGAGTGCGATGGAAACGAGCCACCTAGCTTGAGAAGATCTCGACGTGTAGGGCGCCCGCCCGGTTGGATGGCGGACTTCGAATTGGAGTAGGGGTGAACGTGATCTTTAAGATCAGGGTGGCGTGTGGTATGACGTCAGTGTTTGGGGAGGCTGACCGGAAGGGCGAGTCGACCGGAAGGGGGAAAAGGGCAGAGGGAGCCTCGATCGGCATTCGTGCCCTTTTCGAACGGGGCTGCGGTCAGGACAAGACGTGTTAAGCGACGGTCTAGGTTTGGGAAGGTTTGGGAGAAGCAGCTGCTATTCCTGGTGTACTTTGGGTCGGGGCAAGCTTCAAGGATCGGATACCGCAAGACGGACTCGCAGTCGAGGAAAGGAAAACCGAGGTAAGGCGATTACATCTACTCGTACGCACACACCACAGTACCTAACCAAGCTACGCCCGTTTCTTTTCACTGTAACAAAACGAAAGGACATGTTCTCACATATTTTGTCTAATTGACTCTAAACATATTCATTCTCAAACTTGGAAGGTCAACTATTAGATGGGATATGAATAGCTAAATGAATCGCTGAAAAAATCCCCTTACATTTTTAGCTTTGAAAATTCCATTCCGTGTGTACAACAATACCGCCTCATTGCGATCGACATTGAACTTTGTCCCATCAAACTCTAAGTGGCCGCTTAAAAACCTTAAATCACACCACTCCGTCTTAAATAAGTGACATGTTAGATAATGTAACGCTATATATCTTTAAAAATATGGGATGATCACGACTGGAATGTTTTTGATCACATTACCTTAGAACAGCTAACTTGAAATAAAACATCATCAACAACAACAACAGACATTACAACATATTAGAAACCCTTTATTCTTCATCAAGAGTAAAAGGTTCCACTCTCTCCACATAACAAACTATCTTATTCCAGCTTGTATAATTTGTTATCAGCATTTTCCAAGCTTTCTTTATTTAGTCGTACCATTGAGTGTCCTATTCCTTGTCAATATAAGGAATTCTAGCAATAGATAAAACGGGAGATAGTATAAAGCGATTTAATTGATCCAGTATTTATTTAACGCTGCCAGTCGATTCCGAACTCGGATTGTCGAGGGATATAACTAAATTCCTCAAGATATATTGTCTACCGTTCTGATGATTCGGCCATTCACAGCTTTCTCCTTGTACCCTCATATTACTTGACGTTGGAAATCAACTCGAGATTTTTCTATCGTCAAAACATTATCATAAAGTCATTCTCTAAAAAAAAAAAAATAATAAAATAAAGGATGTCAACATAATTTGAATTGGGGAAAAATGTTTCTAAGCTAGCAGTAGAACAGGGTGTCCATAAATTACCTTTACAGTTTGAAAAATTCAGAAATAATAAAAGGAAAAGGGTTTCTCAGCAGAATTTATTGGAAAACAGCAAACAAATAAAGTCTTATAGAAACACCGGAACACTTCCACTGGCGCTCCATTGGTTGCATGCAATTTGTTGAGTTAACCTTATAATTTTTTCTTCTGAATTTTTCAAATTGTAAAGATAATTTATTAACACCCTGTACTTTTTCGCTGATTATCAACCGGATACTTCTTTCCTCTGAACCGGAATCTAAACATTGCATATAGTGTTTTATAGGCATGGCCGCTATCGACTCATCTGAAAGATTGTAGGATAAAACAAAAGCCGTATTTAAAGTATAAAGTTATTTCAAGCTCCCAGCAACTGATCCAATAGCGACTTCCTACACCTTCATCATAATAATACCGAAGATATATAAAGGTGATATATAATTAATTAAATTAATTTTCAGTATATTCCTCCATTTAACATTTTTTTTTTTTTTATCGAAGCTGGAGTTACGAAATATAAAGACAATGAGATTACAACCTAGAAGGTAAATAAATATCAAATGGCATTTCTGGTGCGCTACCAACTCTTCCATCCTTCTGATATAATAATGATGCTTCTTTATTGAATTTCATGTACTTTTTATCCATCAAGGATTCATAAATTTAAAAGAGATGTCTAAAAATTTACGTAGAATATAAATTTGAGGAGAGGCGCCGATTTCATCGTGAACAAGATATTATGGGTACTGAGGTAATCCCTTTGTAGTCGCTCAACATGCTAGAAACAGCAGTTAAATCTCCTTCCTAACATACCCAATTGCCCTGAAGGAAAAACAAAAGACTATATATGTTATGTCTTAAAAATCTTACAGGATGGTCACAACTGGAAATGCCTTTGAGTATAGTTCTGTTTGATCAAGGTTAACATGGGGGTAAGTAACAAGTGTACATATTTGATAAACATCGGAAAGGTGAAACATAAAATCGACTCTGGATGGATTTTGTAGAAGCGGCAGCCAAGATACTGGAGGAGGAATTAGGCGATTCTAAGCTTTCGGAACTGATGGACAGGATGTTGGCATTAGTCCCACCCCAGCCAGCCCCGCAGTGATCCCGGCGTCGGCAAGGGACCTTCGTCACGGAAAGTGGAGTCGACCTTTAACAGCCGCCAACGAGTCCACAATTGAAGCATACGGTCGTTGCACCTGTAGTAACGCCGTGCGCATGCGTGGAATTCAACAAGCAAGCTTTCCCGCTTAATTCTGTCTCTTTCTTGCTGGCCAGCGATTGAGCATGGACGTGTTCAGCTGTCTCTCCATCTTTCGGACTTACGCTCGACAGCTCGCTTACATCTACATACCAAACGTCCCAACAACAATGCTCACACACACAGAAGCTGTAACAACAAACAAGAGCTAAAGATGTATATATTTACCACCTGAATAAATGTTGTTTAAGTTGATAGTCTGGAGTTCAGCGTTCCGTTTAATTTCTAATTTTATATAGGAAAGTCAGGTATACATCTAATGATGTATAACCAACTTTCCTATACACCCTTTCTCTCAACATCAGCTCACAAAAATACACATGGACATTTACCATCGCCGATGTCCATCAGCCCATAATCAGTGCAGACTTTCTTCGAGCACACTTGCTACTGGTGGATTTGCGGGGAAGACGACTCCTCAACAACAACACATGCGCTTCCGTGCATCTTGCAACATCTGCACATCCTGCCCCCACCCCACCCCCGCATAGCAACCGTCTCGCAGACCAAGAACGAATTCTCGAATCTTCTTGTAAGTCGCTCCAATCTCACCACTCGGACATTCTCAAAACTTACAGCCCGCCACAGGGTGACACACCACATCCCCACCACCTCCTCCGCCAGTGTACAGCTGCGCACGTCGTCTAACACCAGACAAACTTGCAATCGCAAAAGCCGAGTTCGACAATATGGAGACATTGAGCATAGTTCGCCGATCAAGCAGTCCCTGATCATCACCCCTATATGTGGCCCCCAAATCCAATGGAGGTTATCGACCCTGCGGATATTACCGTCGTCTCAACGCAGATACGACACCTGATCGCTACCCCGCCCAGCTAGCCGGGTGCTCGGTTTTCTCGAAGGTTGACTTCATCCGGAGATACCACCAAATACCAGTACAAGCCGACAATGTACCGAAAACCGCTGTGATCACTCCTTTCAGTCTGTAAGAATTCCTACGTACACTCTTTGGGCTGAAAAACGCAGCACAATCCTTCCAACGCCTGATGGACTCTGTGTGCAGAGATCTCGATTTTGTCTTCGCATACTTAGTTGATATCCTTATCGCAAGCCCCAACACGGAGCTACATTAGCGTACATGGAAAGGTAAACATGCAACACTACGTCCGGAGACATTAAAAAAAAGTTGTTATGCAAAGCTGATGATCACGTGCTCTATGAACAATGCAAGAAGTGACTGTCCAACCATATCCCGAGAATGTGGAAACAATGCAGGAAATGTTTAATCGCAGCCCGCAAAAATCAACACGTCAAGCAGCTCGTGAAATTGGACTAACAAGACACACAATACGTACAGTGTTGTATAAAGAATTGAATTTTCGTCCATGGAAACCCCATTACATGCAGGCGCTAAAACCTGAAGACTGTGACCGCAGAAATCCAAAGCTCCAAGAAGTCCAGATCTCACTCCATGTGATTTTTACCTGTGGGGTTACTCAAAAGTGGTGTACAAAACAAAACCTCACACACTGGAGAACTTGGAGACATGGATTCAGGAGGTTCTCAATGATATCTCAGACGACGTCCTTCAGAAGGGTGTTCATTCCATCCCTGGCTGTTTGAGGAAACTTGTTGACGCCACCGATGCTTACGTTGAAATATGAAAATTTACTTTCATTTTCCCATGTAATAAAGAACATGTATCATTTGTTTCAATAAATTTGTAAAAGGAATATGGATTTTATTACCAATTTTTAATGCATTCTTACTTTTCACCCACCCTATATACACACACACACACACACACACACACACATATATATATATATATATATATATATATATACACACACACGCATATATATATTCTTTTACTTGTTTCAGTCATTTGACTGCGACCATGCTGGTGCACTGCATTTAGTCGAACAAATCGACCCCAGCACTTATTATTTGGAAGCCTAGTACTTATTCTATCGATATCTTTTGCCGAGCCGCTATGTTACGGAGACGTAAACACACCAACATCGGTTGTCAAGCGATGTTGGAAGGGGGGCAAACACAGACACACAAACATATACATATATACACACCAAATCCACTCGCAAGGCTTTGGTCGGCCCGAGGCTATAGTAGAAGACACTTGCCCAAGGTGCCACGCAGTGGGACTGAACCCAGAACCATGTGGTTGGTAAGCAAGCTTCTTACCATGTATACTTAGGTGCGTGTATGTTTTAGTGATTGTTGTGTGTATGTGAGTTGTGTGGGTTCATTTGTGTGTGTGTCCATGTATGTATACTTGGGTGTGTGTGTGTTGTGTGTAGGAATATGTGTGGGTTCATTTGCATGCGCGTGTTTGTGAGTTCGTTTGTACATGTGTGTGTATGTGTCTTGTGTGTGTGTAGACGGGGGGTTGTGTGTGGAAGTATATGTGCGTTTTTTCGCGCCTATGCACGGGTGTGTATGTGTATGTGCGTGTATGTTTGCGTGCATGTGTGTGTGTGTGCGTGTGTGAGTATGTGCGTGTGTGTGTGTGAATGTGCGTACGCGTGTGTGGGGGATTGTGAGTGTTGGGTACTGTGCGTGTGTGTGTATATGTGTCTGTGTGTGTCTGTATGTGTGTTTGTGCGTGTGGGTGTGTGTGTGGGATTGTGAGTGTTAGGTGCGTGTGTGTATATGTGTGTGTGTGAGTGTGTATATTTTGCGCGCGCGCGCGCGTATGTGTATTTATGTGCATATTTTGGTGCATGTGTGTGTGTGTGTACGTCGTGTATATATGCGTTCCTGTGTATGTGTGCCTGCGTTTGCTTACGTACGTGCGTGCATGTGCGTGTGTCATTTATGCCCTTGTGTGTGTAATTGTATGCGTGTCTGTGTGAGTGTGTATTGTGTATGTAGGAGGTATGTGTGCGAGTGTGTGTGTGTCTGTGTATGTATATATATATATAAGACTTTCCGTATTCCCGAGCGTCATACTAATACAACCTTTTGTTATTTACACCACCTGTCCTCGTCTGTTGTTGTTTTTTCGTATATTCTCCCATATATATATATATATATGTGTGTGTGTGTGTGTGTGTTCATATGACAAATCTATGCAAAGACATGTTTTTATATCTATCTATATGTGTGAGTATGAAAGCACATACATGCCCACACTCACACAGATAGACACATTTACACACGCGCATCTATGCATGTGTGTATATATGCGTGTGTCCCATATATATATATTTAGATTCAAAATTGAATATGGTACTTATGTTTAGGCACCAGAATATAGTATGGTATTATCCAAAAACCATTCTAAAAGCAAGGTGATCAAAAAATCAAAATAATATATATATATGTGTGTGTGTGTGTGTGTGTGTGTGTGTGTGTGTGTGTGTGTGTGTGAGGTGGGGCTGTGCTGTAAGAAGTTTGCTTCTCAACAACATTGTTCGGGGTTTAGTAGGCATTTAGTAGGCAGAGTCTTAAAGGTCGTTGTATATATATGGGATCCGGACAAAAAGCCTCCTAAAACAAAAACCCTCAGATGAAAGCTCATCAGACAAAACCCTTAGTGCGAAAGCAGACAAAACGCCCTTGGTTATAATTTTTGGTTATTTTCCGGTTTTTTTTTTTCTAAAATTTTTTTACTTGTTTCAGTCATCGGACTGCAGCCATGCTGGAGCACCACCTTGAAGAATTTTTAGTCGAATGTATCGACCCCAGAAGTTTTTATTTTCTTACTTGTTTGAGTCATTAGACTGCGGCCATGGTGGGGCACCGCCTTGAAGAATTTTTAGTTGCAGAAAAAAATCAGTATTTCAAAATTTAAATTTAAAGTCTTTTGTTTTCTTCTCTCTGCATTTAGAGATTAATGAGAATGAGCTGACCTTTTGAACTTACTCCAGCCATTCAAGGTGTAACAGACAATATGTACATTGAGTAGTAAAGAGTCTTGTGTTTTGTTATTCTATTCTACTTGTTTATTTTCGGTTGAATATATTTTGTTCACTTAAAAATTAGAATTTTGGAAAATAAAAGTTTTCTTTACAATTGCGATTTCCATTTTTGTTTACATGAAATTATAAATAGAAAAAATTAAGATTTGGCTGTTATTTCTAGCATGTGGAGATACTTTCTAGGCTTACTTTCATACGCTGGTTGAAAATCACCTGAAAAAGATTCTTGGGTCGATACATTCGACTAAAAATTCTTCAAGGCGGTGCCACAGCATGGTCACAGTCTAATGATTTAACAAGTACAAAAAAAAAAAACGAAATATATTACAGAGGTCGTTTTGACCAGGCTTAAAAAAAAGATTCTAGATTCCATATAGTCGTCTAAAAATTCTTGAAGGTGGTGCCCTAGCAAGGTCGCAGTCTAATTACTGCAACAAGTAAAAAGATTTGGAAAAAAATTCTGGCATCGATACATTCGACTCAAAATTCTTCAAGGCGGGGTCCCAACATGGCTGCAGTCTAATGACTGAAACAAGTAAAAGGGGAGAAAAAAACGAAAAAAAAATCCCAAGAATATAACCAAAGGAGTTTTGTCCACTTTCACACTTTAATTGTGGGAGTTTTATCTGAGTGGATTTTGTCCTACACTCTCTCTATGTGTGTGGGGGGTGGGGTTGTGCTCGCCCACCACCACTACCATTTGACAACCGGTGCTGGTGTGTTTATGTTCCCGTTAACTAGCAGTTCGGGGGAAAAGGACCGATAGAATAGGCGCCAGGCTTTAAAAAACAAGTACTAGAGTCGATTCATTTGACTACAAATTCCTCAAGATAGATAGATAGATAGATAGATGAGAGTTAGTGTGTCTATGGGTGTGTGTGTATATATAAATATGTTTTATATTTAGCAATATATATTTATAAACTGATGTATGCAACCAAAAGATTGTACATTATTTATTTGTTTCTTTTCCGTTTATAACTTCTCCTTTCTTCTACTTCCGCTTCCATCCTTTCTTAGATTTCTAGCAAACAGCCATTTCCTCTTACAAATTACGGAAAATATCTATTCACTAACTATTTACAATTTGAGTTCTTGTTCAGAAAGATATTTACGATATATACAATAATAGTTATACTATTCAACTAGAGAAGGAGTCTGATATAAATACAATATATTACTAGTGCATATTCATGCAAAATCCACGGATGTGAGTGAGGTGGTGGGGCTAAATATTTAGTTTTATGGATGATTTCTAATTGCAAACAATACTGGAAAGGATTAATTGGATAAAATAAGTGTTTCTTTTTATCATTTCATAAATAATAATAATAATAATAACGACAGATGTTTATGTTGTTTGTTTTGTTTTCCATTTGTGTCTTTCGTTGTTCGAAAGAATAGTTCATGTTCCATGTACTCATGCTTCGTATTCTTTTTTGTTGTACACGTTTCATGACGTCCTGTGCCCACAAATGCTAGCTATGCAGAAAATGCTAAAGTCTCAGAGGATACAGAATCCTGGTGATATTGCGCATCTGCAACAGAAGCTGACTGTAATATACTGATAGGCTGAAGACAATAACATGCAGTTGAATGCTGGAAAATTCCAAGCTCTGCACTACAAGCACAAAAACCTGAATGCAACAGACAGGATACACTGGCCCAGGAGGGACTGTAATCTCATAATCAAAATCAGTGCATTGAAGAAATGCCCAGCGACATATTAATAATTGGCAATAAAATGCAGATGGTCGGCCAGATGGATCCTTAGAACTTTTGAAATGAGAATAGTAAACCATGATGTTCTTCTGCAAGATATATGTCTTCAGCTGCTTTAGCTACTCCCAACTATGGTCACCACACAGTGTTAAATTAACAGCAGAACTCGAATCAATCCAGCAAAGATGCACAAAGAAGATGGTTTCACTGGAACATGTCAACTACTGGGAGAAGCTGAAAAAGTCAAGACTTTACTCCCTAGAATAAAGGCAGGAGGAAGGACTTGTACCAAATTTTGCCATTGAGAGTTACACAAACAGTAGAACAGGATGCCACTGCATAGTGCCAGAGATCCCAAGATCGCTATCACGCTACAGAACCAGATACTGCAACAGCTTGGAATCTGTGTATTGAGGGGGTCAGCATTGGTGAATGTGAGGAGACCGTCTGGGCAGTATAATCTATATCATTTTGATATGGTTAGGTAGAAATAGTCCAGCAAGATCTGTGACCTCTACTTCACAAAATTCCTCAGCTCTTCAATATCCTTCCAAAAAACCTAAGAGACCTGTGTGGTGTGAAGTATTGATTGTGAAGTAAAAGCTGACCGAGAAATATATTGCAGCTAATTTATTGTGGAAAATATAATAAGTGGGAATACTAAAACAAAAGTTCCATATAAAAATATTCTAGCACTGTATTTTGTCCCAGTAATTCTCAGATACTTTCATTTTGAAAATGAAGGGCATGTAGGTGTTCCTTGATATTTACAGTGATAACAGTGAATCAACTATTAATGAAACTAGAAACATCAGGGCTGCATCTAAATAGCGTCTGCGTACACTTCTCACAATGTTGTTGTTGTTGTTGGCACTCCGTCGCTTATGACGTTGAGAGTTCCAGTTGATCCGATCAACGGAACAGCCTGCTCGTGAAGTTAACGTGCAAGTGGCTGAGCACTCCACAGACACGTGTACCCTTAACGTAGTTCTCGGGGATGTTCAGCGTGACACAGTGTGACAAGGCTGACCCTTTGAATTACAGGCACAACAGAAACAGGAAGTAAGAGTGAGAGAAAGTTGTGGTGGAAGAGTACAGCAGGGTTCGCCACCATCCCCTGCCGGAGCCTCGTGGAGCTTTAGGTGTTTCCGCTCAATAAACACACACAACGCCCGGTCTGGGAATCAAAACGGCAATCCTATGACCGCGAGTCCACTGTCTTAACCACTGGGTCATTGCGCCTCCATTCTGACAATGTATGTAAGTGTAAACTATGGAACATACAAAAGTATTCAACAAAATTCGAAAATTACTCAAAAAAGGAAAAAAACATTACTCCTACAAATTGTCATGCATAGTTTTGAACACTGCAACAAAACTTGCTACAGAGAAACTGAAATTTGATGTTGAAAATATTTTGCTCAAAGTGTACAATCATTCCAGCATCTCAATTAAGAAAAAAGAAAAAGAAAAAAAGGACAACACAAGTAAAAGAATTTTGGAAATTCGTGGATGTTGATGATTGAAATTTGTAACTCATTGGTTCTCACTCCCACTCCTTCTCTCTCTCTCTCTCTTTCTCTCTCATGTCATTTATTGACAGAATGCTATAGTTCTGGGAAACCCCATAAAGCTATTTCAGAATCAAGCTGAGAAGGAATGCCCTACACCATTTGGGAGTGCTTTAGAGATGGAAGAGGAAATGCCTGTGAATTGTCAGAGATTTATTTCTTCTTCCTCGGTCACACGCTTAAATTGTTCCCAGACACCATAGAAACACTAGAAGACAAATCATTCAGCATAATTTAATTTCGGCTTATGCCCAAACTGAAATGCAAATTTGAAAGAAGAATAAAGGGCTTTTTTGTTTTGATTTCTTTTGTTCTTTTTTTCTTTTGGGGTGGGAAACGGATTTCATTGTTGTCTATGGAAGAGTCATGTACTTAAGTGACAGGCATGACTCATAAAACAGTTTTCATAACAAATCAGTGAAACTCAGCCTAACAAGTGCCATACCTTTTGAGGAATTCTGTGAAGCAGAGGTCACAGATCTTGCTGGACTGTATCTGCCAAACCATATCAAAATGATATGGATTATACTGCTCAGACGGTTTCCTCACATTCACCATTGCTAACCCTCAATTCACAGGATGAATATGAAAAAAATTAGATAATCTTTTTAAAGAATATGATTTATTAACAACTATTAAAACTAATAGCACTATTGTTAATTTGTTAGCTGTTACTCCTTCCTTTTCTGATGGTCTCTATTACTTTATCATAAACTCAACTAAACTTTAAATTATATAATTATATATTTAAATAATATCCTAGAGGTATTGTTAATAATTTAATTAAAACCATATCCATGATTTTATCTAATACAAAGTCGTATCTATCACTAAGCTGCCGGTAACAATATTTATTAAACATGCATGTACAATCATAAATTGCTCAAAGTTAATAATCATTTTTTAAAGTCTGCGATGCATCGTCTATATGTTGAAACACACACACACACACACTCAAACGAACGAACAAACAAACAACCAAACAAATAACTATCTGTATTATATATATATATACATGTATGGTGGTGTTCCTGATACTGGTGGTGCTCCAGCATGGCCACAACCTTTGGGCTGAAACGTGTAAAAGAATAAATGAAGAAAGAATATAGTCTTTTTTAAGTCTGTGTCGCATTGTGTTAACAAGCTTGCACTTAAAATTCCTGCGTTTATAATCAAAACTTGTTAGTTACAAAGGTAACAACACTACTTATTTATCTCTCCCTCTCTCTCTGTATCTCTCAAGAACAATTAATTAAAAACATATCCCTTATTTTATCCAATATTTCAGCAAAAAATCAAAAGTTCCAAAAACCATTCACACTAATACCATGAGACTATTCTGAAATATCACAATACAATTCTAAGAAGGATAAGACTAGAAGTAGAGGAAACCCCAAAAAAAGAGTAACTTGTTGATGCACTCTTCCCTACAGTTAAAAAATTTCCATCCTTCTAGTGAAATTTTCCTTCTCTGTCCTTAGAAAAACTTCTCCCTTCACCAATATTATTGTATCTTTAAGGACACTATCAAACTGCCATATTCTACTTCACCTAACTTTGAATGTAACATTACTACAGGTAACATAACTAAAATATACACAACTAAAAACCATACTACCCATAACTGTGATTTCAATAACTCTAGATTGTGCGCACTAGATTTTAATTGCTGAACTAAGAATAATGTTCTCAAGTGTAAAGTCGTCACACCTATCACAACTAAAGCTTATAATGGTTTCATTTCATATTCTTTCAAAGTAAGATTTTATTCTCATGTACATTTTTTTCAAGCATCCAAATAGAAAAATTTTTTTTTTTAATCATGAAACTGAGAGATGAAGGCACTTCTTCTTATATCAAATGGAATGTATAAGGCAATGAACTGGCAGAATCGTTAGCATGCTGGGCAAGATTCCTTGCAGCATTTTGTCTGTCTTTACATTCTGAGTTCAAATGTCATCAGGGTCGACTTTGCCTTTCATCCTTTCAGGATCGATAAAATAAGTACCAGCTCAACACTGAGGACGATCTAATTGACTTAGCCCCTCCTTTGAAATTGCTGGCCTTGTGCCAAAATTTCAAACCAATGTTAAATGGAATATAGATAAATATGCTCCTTCTTCCATGGGTAATTGAAAGCTTGGAACTTACATACAGAAGAAGCAAAGCAAATTCTATTTTCTAATAGCCCTTAAATAAATGTTTTAAATTCATTATGTCTAGTAGTCATAAATTCTGAGAGCTTTCCTGAGTTTCAAATCCACTTCCAATTAAGTATTATGTGTTATGCAATCAGTATTTTAACAATGATACAACCTGCAGTTTTTCCAATTATTGCTTTCATTTCTATCATCAACTTTTAACTTCTTTCTATATTTGCAACTGAACTTTCCATTTCAGATTATAATTGTACATATGCAGTTCTTTTTCCATGCCCTTGTAGATATGGATACATCTATATATATATATATAATTAATCCAAATAAAGGACCAAAGAAAAAATGCCACAAGAAAAAAACAACGCAAAGACATGGTACATGCAAAGTATTAACAGACGCTCAGAGAAGGAAAGAAAGGTAGTTTTACGTTTCAAGCAAAGCTCTTCTTCGGAAACAGGAGACAGAGGAAAGCCCAAGAGGAAAAGAAGACAGAGGTAAAATATTGCCAATAATCCACATGTAGTTACATTTATATGCATAAAATATATTATGTGTGTGTGTGTGTGTGTGTGTGTGTGTGTGTGTATGTGTGTGTGTGTGTGTGTGTGTGTGTGTGTGCATATATAATACGATATTAATATGATATTTATATTATCGGTTTCAAATTTTGGTACAAGGCCAGCAATTTCAGGGGGGTGGGTAAGTCAATTACATTGACCTCAGTGCTCAACTGGTATTTGTTTGATCGACTCCTGCAAGGATGCAAAGCAATGTCGGCCTCAGCAGAATTTGAACTAAGAACATAATGGAGGACGAAATGCTGCTAAGCACTTCTGCCTGGCATGCTAATGATTTTGTCAGATAGCTGCCTTTATTAAGATTAACATTGATTTCAAATTTTGGCACAAGACCAACAATTTCAGGGGAGAAGGTAAGTTTTTGACATCAACCCCAGTGCTCATGAGATGCTTGTTTTATCAATTCCACAAGGATGAAATGCAAAGTCAACCTCGATGTAAAGACGGAAAAAATACCTCTGAGCATTTTGCCCTAATGATTCTGTCAGCTCACCGCCTTTATTTATTGACATGATATTCATACATAGATGCTTCTGTGTAGATATACATCTGCAAGTCTCTATGTTTATATCTGTTTATATTTACACACACACACACACATAAATTTGTAGGACTTATGCATGCAACTGTGTATGTACGTATATTATCTCTATATATTATATATTATCTCTATATATTTATACATATATACATACAAGAGAATATGTCCAAGGAAAATAAAAAGAATTTATTATAATATAAATTACACAGACTTTACACATATTACGCTAGCGTATATTAGCATGCTATACAGTAATCGTTACATAGAGTTTATAACACCATATTGTCAGGAGAAAATAGTAATTTAATCCATTGTTAGTTTCCAATGTCAGTTGGTAGACAGAGCCAATCCAAAAACTGCTTGTTTTTATTCTTTTATTTGTTTCAGTCATTTGACTGCAGCATGCTGGAGCACCGCTTTTAGTCGAACAAATCGACCCCAGGACTTATTCTTTGTAAGCCTAGTACTTATTTTATCAGTCTCTTTTGCCAAACCGCTAAGTTACAGGGACATAAACACACTAACATTGGTTGTCAAGCGATGGGGGGGGGGACAAACACATACATATATATACGATGGGCTTCTTTCAGTTTCCATCTACCAAATTCACTCACAAGGCTTTGGTTGGCCCAAGGCTATAGTAGAAGACACTTGCCTAAAGTGCCATGCAGTGGGACTGAACCCGGAACCATGTGGTTGGTAAGCAAGCTACTTATCACACAGCCACTCCTGTGCCTATGGTAGGTTCATCTACATATAGCAGTTAAGGAAATGGATTTTATTATTTTATCAATGAGGGAGAGAGAGATTGGTAATACGTGCAGCCAGCGTGTCTCAGAAAGAGAATATATTCAGCTCCTAAACTATCCAAATCAAAAAATTTATCAAGTTAATGGTGATAAATAGTGAAAAAAAATCAGTGGCAGTAAAGGGTTATGCACAGATTTGTATTCACACATATGAGGTAGTGCAAGTCAAAATACTCGCTCACAGTCTATTTCTATCACTGTATCATTGACCACATAGCATACTAATATACACTAGTGAAACACATCAAAATTATGTAATTTCTGATATAATAAAAATTTCCAACTGAATTTCCAGTTTTATCCTGCTCTTGCATGCATGCAAGCATAAAGGCATGCATAGATACATACATAACCAGAAAGGAGAAAGCTAATTCAAAAACTACAGATCCAATCCATCACTGGAACTGTAAAAATCTGACAACTTTCCAGAAGTTTATTACCGTAAATCCTCGAGTATAGTCCGCCCTTGAGTATAATAACAGGGGATTTTTAGGGGGCTGTACCTCTGAAAAACTTAAACCTTGTGTACATAATACGCACCCCTTCTCTAATTTGAGTCAAGAAGGTCTATATAACATCCTTGGTTTGTAAACATATATACGATAACGTCCTTTATTATTATTGTATATATATAACATAATGCAAATGTGTAGCTTTTTTGTGCACTTTGTTTGCAGAAAATAAAGAAATAACAGTAATAACGTCAGCGAAAAATAAATATTAAATAAATTGCCTTTACATATTTATCACTATCTGTTACAAGCCCGACATCACAAAATGTGTCGGACAGCAAATAGAGACTTGGATATTGCTTAGAAAATATTTTTCATTTTTAACCTCATATATAGTACGCACTAGGGATTTTGACCTTTAAATTTTGGGAAAAAAATGCGGATTATACTCGAGGATTTACGGTATTTAAATATATATGAACATGTATAGATATGTAACTATATGCATGAGAATACATATATAAAACATACAAATCTGCACATACTTACATACATATATACAAAAATACCCTGATATTGATGTTGAAATTCCAATGAAGGAAACTTGGATTTAGGTTAGAAACCGGCTCTTTCTCTATTGCCAAGAAATCTTGAAATAAACTGAATAATGATGTACATACATAAACAGGCAATCTTCACTTCAAGTTGTTTAGTTTAGTGGCATTACATCATCATCATCATCATCATCATCGTTTAACGTCCGCTTTCCATGCTAGCATGGGTTGAACGATTTGACTGAGGACTGGTGAAACCGGATGGCAACACCAGGCTCCAGTCTAATTTGGCAGAGTTTCTACAGCTGGATGCCCTTCCTAACGCCAACCACTCAGAGAGTGTAGTGGGTGCTTTTACGTGTCACCCGCATGAAAACGGCCACGCTCGAAATGGTGTCTTTTATGTGCCACCCGCACAAGCCAGTCCAGGGGCGCTGGCAACGATCTCGCTCGAAAATCCTACAGGAGCCAGTCAGGCGGTACTGGCAACGGCCACGCTCAAAATGGTGCATCTCATGTGCCACCCGCACAAGAACCAGTCCAGGGGCACTGGCAACGATCTTACTTGGCTTGCCGGGTCTTCTCACGCACAGCACATTTCCAAAGGTCTCGGTCAGTAGTCATCGCCTCGGTGAGGCCCAATGTACGAAGGTCTTGCCTCACCACCTCAGCCCAGGTCTTCCTGGGCCTACCTCTTCCACGGGTTCCCTCAACTGTTAGGGTGTGGCACTTTTTCACGCAGCTATCCTCATCCATTCTCACCACATGTCCATACCAGCGCAATCGTCTCTCTTGCACGCCACAACTGATGCTTCTCATGTTCAGCTTTTCTCTCAAGATACTTACACTCTGACAGGTATTCACATTGACATTACACATCCAATGGAGCATACTGGCTTCATTCCTTGCGAGCTTACGTATGTCCTCAGCAGTTACAGCCCATGTTTCACTGCCATGTAGCATGGTTGTTCGTACGCATGCGTCATACAGTCTGCCTTTTACTCTGAGTGAGAGTCCCTTTGTCGCCAGCAGAGGTAAGAGCTCTCTAAACTTTGCCCAGGCTATTCTTATTCTAGCAGCTACACTTTCAGCGCACCCACCCCCACTACTAACTTGGTCGCCCAGATAGCGGAAGCTATCGACTACCTCTAGTTTTTCACCCTGGAATGAGATAGAAGTTGTTTCCTGTTTGTTTTCAGTCTTTATTGCACCTGAACATCTGCCACAAACAAAAACTAACTTGCTAGTTAACCTGCCTTTGATGTTGCTGCACCTCTTATGTGTCCATAGCTTGCACCGGGTACATCTTATAGAGTTACTACCTACTCCTTTTCTACATACTGAGCAGGGCCATCTACCTGAAGGGGTTTGTGTTTTATCTACCTTCCTACTTATTAGGATTTTGGTTTTAGCTAGGTTGACTCTAAGGCCCTTCAATTCTAGACCTTGCTTCCACACCTGAAACTTCTCCTCTAGTTCTGATAGTGACTCCGCAATTAGGGCAAGGTCATCAGCATAGAGGAGCTCCCAGGGGCAACCTGTCTTGAACTCCTCTGTGATTGCCTGGAGGACTATGATAAATAAGAGGGGGCTGAGGACTGAACCTTGGTGGACCCCTACCTCTACCCGGAATTCATTGCTGTACTCATTTCCAACCCTCACCTTACTGGCAGCATCTCTGTACATGGCTCGCACAGCTCTCACTAACCATTCTTCTATCCCAAGTTTCCTCATTGACCACCAGATAAGGGATCGGGGGACCCTGTCAAAGGCTTTCTCCATGTCAACGAAAGCCAGGTACAGAGGTTTATCCTTAGCTAGGTATTTCTCCTGCAACTGTCTCACTAGAAATAAGGCATCAGTAGTGCTTTTACCTGGCACGAACCCAAACTGCATCTCATCTAAATTGATTCGCTCCCTAATTAGTTGGGCTATGACCCTCTCTGTAACTTTCATAACCTGATCTAACAGCTTAAAAGAAAAAACAAATCATAAAGTGTATGTCTCTCTTACTGAGTTTTAGTCTCTTCTTTTTTTTAATTTAGTACAATAAAGCCAGACTAAATCAACAATGAAGAAAGATACTAACCATTCAATGCTCATTTTCATATATATATATTTGTGTGTGTGTGTGTGTGTGTGTGTGTGTGTGTGTATGTGTGTGTGTATGTGTGTGTGTATATGTATGTGTATATGTGATGTTTTAAGAAACATTCCAAATTGTATAGCAAATAGGTAAAGGGGGTAGTGTGCGAGTGAAAGTGCAAACTAGTTTTCCAGTTCTACTAGAAAATATTATTAACAAAGGAAAATATACATGCCAGCAAAATTTTAAAACAAATGGGACAGGCATGTTTTTGACAAACTTACATATCTAAAGTACAAAAAATTACATCAGTATCCAAGATTATCAAAGATTGGAAGAGTCTCGTACTTGTTGCTAAAAATTCAAGTCACAAGCTGTTTGTCATTCTGTAACTATGAAAGACTTCTTCAAATTCTGATCAACAGAACCATGTTCTAAAACTGATTCTACCTAGCTGTCAAAAAAATAATGTCAGATGATAAACCTTATAGATATTCTTTCACGTAAACACACCACGTCACACTAAGGCCAGTTGTTCTTCCGGGCATACCATTCAATAGTCATTACAATGAAGAGACTGAAACAAAGATTATACAGAGTTAGCAAAAAATGCAACAATGATCCCCCAAAAAATTATGTCCTGAAATACCTTACACACCCTGTATATAAATATATAGGTATGGTGATGCAAACAGGAAAAATAGAACTTAAAATTATGAGTATATGTATATTTTTATTAATATTTAGCAGAAACAACAGAGTAACTCAAGGGTCAAGAGTTTTGTGTGCTGGCACTTATCAAATAAATGCCAATGTTTGCTAAGTACCAATACACAAAACTCTCAGTCTTTGAGTCACTCTGTTACTTCTGCTAAATATTAATATACATATCTATGACACCTTATTTTTTGTACAGTTACTGTATGCCAAATTCTGCTCGTGCTATTTATCAAATAAAGTTTATGGTAGAAAACACATGCCCAAGATGTTGCAAAGCAAGACTAAATCTGGAATGAAGTGGTGCTATTGTAAATTACATAACCATGTTGTGTTGTGAGGCATTCATAGTATGTGTGTTTGTGCATGTTTTGATGTACAGATAAGAAGAAAAAGCTTTCAAAACTTGAAGTATAAAGGATATCCATATATTTACAACAACATTCATTGAAAGTTCTTTGTTACTAAGCAGCACAACTTGATTATGAAATAATGCCAGTAATAAAATAATAAAAAGCAAATACAAGACCTTAGATCCAAAAATAAATATTTATTCAATGTTTTAAAAAAAAATCAAAGAATACTATTTTTCTTCACAAATTCAATATAAATTATGTCAAGTCCCAGAAGTGGATTGATTTTGTTGTCACAATTCATCTATTCTACTTAATTTTTTTTTTATATTCTGCAATCTGACATCAATAAAATGTACCCTTCATTCCCAGTGATATTTTGGCAAGACAATAAATCCCACTTTCATTTTAAATCCTTTAACTGACCCAAAACATCAAATTTGTATGCACAGGTGATAAAAGTTACTGTGATATTTACTATGATCAAACTTTTAGAAAATACTTTTCTGATAGTAGAAGCCTGTAAATAAATACATGATGCTAGACAATTGAAAAATGGTTACAATTATCCAGTCCATTTGATGGTTTAACTTTTTTAAGAACCATAAAAAATTAGATCTGTTTAAAATAATAACATTTACTAAATGATGAACACAGTACAAGTCAGTTTCCAATACTATAGGGGTCAGATTTTTAGCTACAGCCCTTTATTACTACTTACAAAAGAAATAGTCTCATGAAAAGGCTTTGCATCACACATTTCAAAATACCACTGAGATGAATAATGCTGATTAGCCATTACTTGATAAAAAACAAAGATCAAATGTAAAAATTCCAATACATAAAAGATAAATAACATATCTTAAGGACAACAGTTAAGTTGCTGACTGCATTTATCCTACATGTTAGTGTGCAAGATGAATACCACATATGTAAGTATTACTGGGATCTTTCTTATCTTCTATATAAACGATTATTTCTAAAAACATTTATTCCCAATACTCATTTACTCTAAACCGCATTGAACTTGCATTGAAAACTTCAGGAAAACATCTTTTTAACTAGAGGAAGATGTTATAAATTGTAATTTTTCTGAGTAAAAGCAAATTGAGACTAATAATTTATAATAATAATAATAATAATAATAATAGATAAAAACTATTATGAAATATAGTCACAGATGAACTGTCCAAATAGGTTATCTACAGTGGACATAAAATATATACATGGACTAGTGAGATTTGATATGCTTCCACAGGATATATTTCACAGTCAGTTCAAAGTCATAAATATCTATGTTATAAAATTAATGTATTCATGAAAGATTAAATGTTATCAGTTATTCACAGTATTTATATGAGGACAAAATGTCCACAGGTGATATGTAATGCAAACACCTGACAGTCTTACATTAAGTAACAGTTGGTAATCAAACTGTGAAGAGCACCCATAAATAAATACAGTTCTTGGTTCCATAATGATCACTTAAGCAAACATATACCTGTAAAAAATGCTATCACTGTACTCAAAGGTACCAATATAGCAGAAAACCATATTTAAATGGGTTTTGAGTGAAAACTATCACTCAATTTTAAAAATATTTCAAACAAAAACTGTTCTTTCTACAGAAATGTTACACTTCTTGGAAGACAGCATTGTGTGTGTCTATAGTTTTCTGTGTATAGGCTGCTTTAAACACAGTAAAAGTTCCTATCAAAGACAATGCAATCATTAGATAGAACATTCCTGACCAGCCATACATTGTTGATGCAATACCAATGATTGGTCCTTCTATCACAGTACCAATGCTACCAAAGCCTGGAAGTAAAAATAAGTCAATTGATTATAACATTTATATATCTCAGATGTAAGTTAGAATTAAATTAGCAAACATAGACTAGACTCTGGCCTTCATCTATTTCTTTTAACTTAAGTGCAAAATTAAATTTCAAGGTCATTCCAGTAATGAATGGAATTGGTATTTTCTGAAAGCCACATTGCTACAAACTTGATATATCTCAACAAAAAAATTGTTTCAAACACGACATTCCTCAACAAAAGATAGATTGGTATATAAAACTGCATTACATAGTTATGGGCAATGAAATTTTGAATGAATATAGCTAATCTCCACAGCAAAAGGGTTAATGCTAATTTATGTTATGTAATGTAAATTAAACCAAGAAGATGTGAAAAATTGGTGAGGAGGTAAAATTCTATGATGGTAGGGTTTGCAGAAGGGATGATAATAGATTGGAATGTCTAACACATGCCAGAATGGGAAATAGTATCAAAATGTTGTTGTTCAACAATCGTATAAAAAACTTATTAAGGATCTACAAAGAGGTAGGTTGTAATATGAGCATAAAAATACATTTTCTGAATAGCCATCTTGACCAATTTCCAAGTAATTTAGGTGCTGTAAGTGACAATCAAGGGGAGAGATTCCACCAAGATATCAAAATTATGGAAGAATGGTACCAAGGACACTGGGATTCTCACATGATGGCTGATTACTGTTGGTGCTTGAAAAGAGACCTGCCATCAACATGCAAATATGCTAGAGAGTCTTATAAGAGAAAATTTTTGCCAGAGTGAAAGCTTCATATCTCTTTTTTTTTTTTTATTGTAAGTCATTTCTATCATTATAATGTAAGTTTACAGTAATTTGAACTGCTTGTATTCATGAAACTCTTTACTCTTTTACTTGTTTCAGTCATTTGACTGTGGCCATGCTGGAGCACCGCCTTTAGTCAAGCAAATCAACCCCAGGACTTATTCTTTGTAAGCCTAGTACTTATTCTATCGATCTCTTTTGCCAAACCGCTAAGTTATAGGGACGTAAACACACCAGCATTGGTTGTCAAGCAATGTTGGGGGGACAAACACAGACACGCAAACATATACACACACAAACACATATGTATATATACATATATACGACGGGCTTCTTTCAGTTTCCGTCTACCAAATCCACTCACAAGGCTTTGGTCGGCCCGAGGCTATAGTAGAAGACACTTGCCCAAGGTGCCACGCAGTGGGACTGAACCTGGAACCATGTGGTTGGTAAGCAAGCTACTTACCACACAACCACTCCTACGCCTAAAACTGGAAAATAAATTTGAACACATGACTTAATTTTTTAGTCCTAATTGGAAAAATCTGGAAAATGGCACATAGGCTGTTGATAAGAATCAGGACTTGATAGAAATCAGGGCCAAGTTGAAATTTGTATTCAGCACACCCAAATTACTTGTAATCAAGTGTCAGATATCATTCAATAAAACATGTGTTCCCCAGTGTAATGTTACTGATAGGAGTAACAGTGATGATAAAGTGGTGCTGATGGTAGAGATGATGGTTATAGCAGTGATGACAGCAATGATAGTACTAATATTTCAGGATCTGGACAGTCTTGTCTTTCATAATCTCCTCTGTGAAGCTCACAGTCCTTACTACAGGGCCCTACCTTGAAACAACAGAACTCTCTTCTTCCCATGTTACAGTGGCATTATCCAGTTATTTGTTCAAAATTTACTGAACTGATGTCTGCCATACAGTCCAGAACTAGTCCTCATATAGCCCAGTGTTTAGTTTTGTTGTTGGATATGCTTTTACTTCATATATCTTCTTGGATTAGGGCTGAACACAGAAACCTTTACCAGTCAGAATATTCTAAAGAATTAATCTGATGTACCATGGATTGATCAACATCATGTTTCAATTGAAACCTAATGCGGATAGTAGGATAGTTACTGAGGGTCTTTATTCAACAGATATCACACTACTCTAGTAATAATTTGCCTCAAAATATTCTGATGAACCTTTATTACAACTCATGGAATTCAACATGATTGGTTAACTGCAAAAAATCAGATATATCCACTCAAAATTTTCTTACTCTTTTACTATAGAAAGCAGTTTTATATATGAATCTATCTTTTGTTGAGAAATGTCATGCTTGAAACTACATTTTGCTAAGAAATATCAAGTTTATTGAGGTAATGTGACTTTCAGAAAATACCAATTCTATTTTTTGGAAGATATTTAACATCATTACTAGAATGACCATAAACTTTAATTTTGAAGTGAAAAGGTTAATGAGTCAATAACTAAGGAGTCCATTAGAGTAGGACTCTGTGATAAAAGTTAATCCTTTCACACAACATAGAGTTGCACTGGGCCAGCTCTTAATTCTAATTTTCATAGCATTAAATAAATACAAGGTAAAGCTCTATGATGTTAAGACACTGGCCTATTACAAATTGCTGAACCTTGAGAGTTGTAATAGGTGTGTAAGTCAACAAAATATTTTGCTTTCAATTTGTCAATTTATCCACTTATAACAGTTACCCTGCCAGTTTATATTGGGGTGAACTGGATCACTAAAATTTAGATATCTTGTTTATTAATGCAGCTCAGTACCAGTGGCAAGACATGAACTGCCAACCCTTTAACTGATGGTCTGCTATCCAATCAAATCAGCTCCTTGAAGTGTACAGTAAATGAAACCACAAAACAATTTTAACAGATATAGCTTCCTTTATAACTAGTCATTTTTAATTGCAGATGCATTAACAAGAAAATCTACAATATGTAAAACAGACAGGTTGTAAATGAGGCTAAAGTATCATTAATCCTAATTTCAATAGTTCTAACCTAACTCCAGCCTTTATGTGATGCTACCTGGAAAAGTATGTAACCAGTTCTTGTCTACCTGCATAGCTATAAACTTCCCATTAACAACAGTAGAAACAATAAAGCAACCAAAGGAAACAAGATCTATTTCAATTTTACTGCAACATATGACAATCACAATCTTATGTATGAAATAAAAAAAAAAACAACCATCCACATTTTGAACCAAAGAAAAAAACAACAAAAAACAAAAATAGACTGACTGGCTCAAAAATATTTTTTCCTATATCTACTAAAAATGAAATGTTTTTTTGCACAAAATTCTTATTAGTAATGCTCTTAATTGTATTGTATCTATCAAAAATGATCCCATCTTCTTCAATGCAGAAGTATCAATAGTCTTTTTCTCCAAAAGGTTAATTCAATACTCATTTTTAACAAAATTTTATTCAACTTTAATCTCTTGCAATACAGTATCATTGTCATTTCTTCTGTAATTGTTTTGTGTATGTGTTTACTTCTGTCTTATAACCTTATTTCCACACTGGCAAAATGATTTGCATATTTGGATGGTTGGGTATTGTACAAAACAATTGTCATTTTAACACTTAAGTACCCCTCCTGTCTATATTAAAGATCCTAAATCTTTTATTGTAATAGTAAATAGTTTGGTATAGTAATCCTATCTGCTATAGGCACAAAACCTTTAATTTTTTTTTTGGGGGGGGGGGCTAGTTGACTACATCAACCCCAATGCTCAACTAATACTTATTTCACCAACCCCAAAAGGATGAGAGATAAAGTCAACTTAAGTGAAATTTGAACTCAGAACATGCTGCCAAGCATTTTGTCTGTTAACTCACCACCTTTATAGTTTCATATAACAACAAATAATATAGTGTAAAATTTACAATTACAGTACTACCATTAACAATATCCCATCTATACTTTTGTAAACTATATCTAGTCCTAGTATACTGCTAGACCTAACTTTGAATTAACTGTGAAAACAAGGAGCTTTTGCAGACAACTACTATAGAATTAATTAGAATCTAATTAAAAAGAAGATAGAATTAAAGCAAGATGTTGGTGCTTACCATTAACAAAACCTACAACAGCAGCTCCAGCATTGCGACCATTTAGTTCTCCAATCCTTGACGGTACAGCGGCTCCTGGGACAAAGATGATATATATATATATATATACATGTTTAAACCAGTGGTTCTCAACAAGGGTCCATGTGACACCTGAGAGTCCATGTAAGCAAAATAGCATATTGGGTCCACAGTAGTATTTTAAGGGTAACTGAAAAAAAATTTTACTTTCATCATCATCATCATCATCATTTAACGTCTGTTTTCCATGCTAGCATGGGTTGGACAGTTTGACTGAAAACTGGTTAGCTGAGGAGCTGCACCAGGTTCTAATCTGATTTGGCATGGTTTCTATGGCTGGATGCCCTTCCTAATGCCAACCACTCCAAGAGTGTAGTGAATGCATGGGACATTAGATAAATGTCTTCTACTATTGCCCTAGGCTGACCATAGCCTTGTGAGCAGATCTGGTAAACAGAAACTGAAAGAAGCGCATAGCATATCATCATCATCATCGTCGTCAGCTTTAACCCTTCAGGATTTAGATTATTCTGTCAAATGTAATATTTATTCACACTGTTTTGAATTAATCTTGCATTGTCTTCTTTGTCTGAGGTTTTAATAATGTGATTGCTTATATTTAGAATAACATTGTAGTGTTGGTGTGAGAAGCCAGATCTAGCTAATTTGAACATAAAACAGGTGGAATATTTTGGCCAGATATGGCCAGTTTAAATGCTAAAGGGTTAACATCTGTTTTCCATGCTAGCATAGGTTAGATGGTTTGACTTGAGCTGGTAAGCCAGAGAGCTGCACTAGGCTCTAGTGGTCTGTTTTGGCTTGGTTTCTATGGCTGGATGCTCTTCCTAACGCCAACCACTTTACAAAGTGTACTAGGTGTTTCTTTTTTACAAGTCACTGGCACCGGCATGGATGTCTTTTATGTGTCACTGACAATGTTGGTGATTCACTTAGCTTGATGAGTCTTCCTAAGTACAGCAAATCGCCAGAAGTCTTGGTCACTTGTCATTGCCTCCGCGAAGCTCAACAACCAAAGATCATATTTCACTACCTTGTCCCATGTCTTCTTTCCACAAGTTCCCTCTATATGTGTATCCTTGTCTAGATATCATGTAATGGTTATAAATCATCATCATCATAAGCGAGATTGCTTGTTTCCAGTCTCCCATGAAAAATATGTCCAGGTAGGGGAAAGTATTACCTTGCTTGGAAACAGGTGAGGATTAGCAACAGGGAGGGCATCCAGCCGTAGAAAATCTGTTGCAACAAATTCTGTCTGACCAATACAATCTTGGAAAAAGCGGACTTTAAATGATGATGATGGTGGTGGTGGTGGTGATGATGATGATGATATGATGATGATGATGATGATGTACATTTCTATACTTCTTAAACTATTATCCATATTTCAATAACCCACTATAAAAGGAAAGAACACTTTACCATTCCAGTTGTGATAATCAAATCAATATATTTTGAAAATACATACAATGTATATGAAATGTATATCAGTATACAATATATGGCCCCTGGCAGCCCTAAAGAAGTAATTAATGTTTGATTTTTTCTTTTTTATATCAGAATATTTTTCTTCCCAAGAAATGCAAATCAGAGCTGAAACTTGGCCCCAATTTTATAAAGTGAAGCATCCTCTCTTGGACAGGATGCCAGTCTACTTCAGGCAACATCGCCAGATAAACTGGTATGTGAACTGAAGTGACGCAGAAACATAATAAACATAATGTAATATCAATGTGGTTGAGTGGTTAAAAAGTTTGCTTCTCAAACACCTAGTTTTATGTTCAATTCCACTAGATACAAGGGGGTGCTGAAAAGTTCCTGGCTTTAAGGGTATTTGCAAAAGGCCTGGTTGAGGGCCAACCTTCCAAGTTCTTTTACATGGTTTAGAAAAACTGAAGGACTGCTGCAATAAACACGTGAATCTGAGAGGGGAATATGTTGAATGAAATCTGATCCTCCTATATTTTCTTTAACCCAAAGCCAGAAACTTTTCAGTACCCTCTTGTAATACCCAGGATAAGTGTATTTTACTTTAACCCTGGGTCAGCCAAAGCTTTGTGAGTGAATCTGGTTAAGGGAAACTGAAAGAAACCTCTCTGAACTTACAACCAACTGCTGAGATAGTTTTTTCACTCTTTAAATATTCAGCCACGTTGCCCCTTTTGCAGTCTATTGTTTGTATCACTATGATAAGAGCATAAGAATAAATGAGTCTTCCACACTACAACAATATTCATTCAGAATTAAGTAGAAACAAACTGACCTAATATTGAATCAGGGCCACAGTTGAATGCACCAGCAAGGAACATGAAAATATTGTTGAAATATACACCCCAATGGCTGGTCCAACTAAACATGAGAAGACTGATTGCACTCAATAGAACTGAGATTCCTGTTCCAAAAAGAGGTCCTTTGGAGAAAAATCTACAGAAAACAAAGAAAAGAATTAAAAATATTAATATTGGATCAACATTAAAGCTATTATCAGGGAGTGAAAGAACATATTTTTCTTTTCTTTCTTTCTATTATTATTATTATTATTATTAAGGTGGAAAACTGGCATGATGAGCATGATGGGCAAAATGTTTAGCGGCACTTTTCCTGTCTTTATGTTCTGGGTTCAAATGCAGGAGTCAACTTTGCTTTTCATCCTTTCAGAGTCAATAAAATAAACACCAGTTGAATACTGGGGCCGATTTAATCGACTTAGCCTCTCCCCCAAAACTGCTGGCCTTGTTTAAAAAATTTGAAACCATTATTATTATTATTCCTTCGTAACACAGTGTAGGTAAAAATGCACCGGATTCTTTAGTCATCTGTTAAGTCACAACAAGGACCCCAGATAGATAATACTTTCCTTAAGATGTGTGCTGTACCCAATAAGGCTGCTTTTTGCAAGACATCAATCTTGCATGGGATTTCCAGTTGCCTTAAGAAGTCTTGAAGTTTCAATGGGATTGAACCCAATGCTCTGATCACCATTGGTATCATTTTTACATTACTGCATTCCATACAGTCTTGCCATTTCCACTTTCAATTCGGAGGTGCGTCCAGAACGATGAAACCATTCTGTTTGCCCTAGTCCAGTGCCCAAGTATTGCTGATCTGTGTGTTTATGTCGAACACCTGCTGTCGCATGTAGGATGGATCCAGCTATCAGCTGAATCCATTGTGAAGATTGCTCCACTGCTCTCTTTTGGCCGGGAGGAGAAGGCAATTTTTATTTGTCTAGTGGCTGTAGCGAAAGAGGTAGTATGGTGGACCCGTTTGAAAGGGCTAAAGACAGGCACTTTCCTGTTTGACCAAGCCCTGATCAACTTTTTCAAGTTTCACTTGAAAAGGAAGTTGAAGGTGGAGAGTGAAGTGTTGCCTTATAGCAAGTTTGTTGAAAGGTGGGTGAATATTGGAAGAATGGCCAGTGTGAAAGGACCAATTCTGAGCATGCACCTGTAAACCAAAGAAGGGCTCTTGCTCTGTTGTTCAGGTACCTGTGGCTTTTGTGGGTTTTTCCACGAGGTCCTTAAAGCGCCTCCTCTATTGGGAGTTTTAAATTGTTTAATTTTTAATCATTACATATATTGTTTACATGTTGTAAAACCCATTGCATCGTCCTGTTTCTGTTGTTGTATGTGTTTTGATGTAATTTTATGTAAGCCCTTGTGACCAATAAACAAATTAATTATTATTATTATTATCATCATCATCATCACTGTCATCATAGTTCCTTTGATATCGGTTAGATAAGAAATATCAAGCGACAACCAGTAACCTGGGACAGGCATGGTAGTGTAATGTTATGGTTCAACAATTTCCTACAAACCACACCCTACAATCTCAAAGAGAGAAAGAACGCATTAGAATCTAATGTGTTCTTTTCAGGTTATCATAGGTCTATGTTATCTAATGATTAGATAAGATAGACCGAAGATAACATGAAAAGATGGCTGTAAAGGCTTTAATCAGAGGTCACTCAATCAGGATTGATCCTGGGGTAAACAACAACCACTGACTAACACTTTTTTTTTATCCATTTTACAATTGTTGTGGTGGTTGCCCACTTCTTTCTTCAACCCACATGAAATGCCTGTCTCTTTCACTTGTCAGCCCTACTCAAAACTTGTAATAAACATTCTGTTCAATTCCAGATTTTACTGTACACACATTTTTCCCTACTAACACCACGGTACAGAAGTTCAAACTGAACATCAACTGCAATCATATCGCTAGTTTAGATGGGTGTGTAAAAGTTGTGGTCACTGTTTCTTCTTTGATTATTTAATCATATAGTATTTTCAGATCTAAATTTTAAGGCAATTTCAAATCAGCATATGTACCTATGTATAACAGCACACATGTATCTCTATTATTGATGTTGTTGCTGTTTAGCACCAAATCAGCTCTGATGAAGCAGGCTTATGATCAAAGATATTCTGGCTGTGACCATTTGGGACTACATTGCTCAATACCTCTTTTCCACTTTTGAGATGGTAGGGTGTGATTTGAAGAAAATATGTTTGTTATTTCTGGCAAGGTCGTTTGTTAGCTCATGTGTCTATGTACACATGTATGTCTGTGTTTGCTTACATGATTGTCTGAGATTGTGCACACGTTTCTCTGGGTTTGTGTACACATGTATGTCTGTACACACTGTCTCAGTTTGAGTACACATGTATAAATGCACAGATGGAAGAATGTACTTCCCAGACTCAAGTTATACATGTTATTTATCTGAGCATCTGTTAATTACAATATTAAGCATATACAGCAGTTGAATAATACAGCTAAGTACAATATGAAGAAATAAAAATTACTTGCAACCCACCTGTCCATGACAAAACCAATCAAAGCACTTCCTAATACACCACCAACTTCAAAGGCAATAGAGAAAATACCAGCTTTACTTTTAGAATACTTCAGCTAGAAAGAAAACCATAAAAGAGAAGAGAATATGAAATAAAATAAGAGGAAAGGCAGCAGGGAATTTTTAAATACTGATTTTTTACATCTTATTCTAATTCATACAGTCATTTATATTTTATTTCTATATTTTTGCTTTTTAACTTTAATGTTTATGTATTTTGATTAATATATTTATTTTTATTTCTATGTTCATTTTCTCATGCTTACATGGGCTCGATGAGTCTTCTCCAACATGGTATCTCACTACTTGTAATCCCTTATTTCCTTTTTGAGGTTCAACCCCTTGAGATAAGATTTCACCACTTCTTTCCATATATCTTCCATGGTCTTCCTCTTCTGCAGGTTCCCTCCAGCTGGCCACATCTTAACCCTTTCATTATCAACCTGGCTGAAACTGGCTCTGGCTACAAATGTCTTGTTTTCACAAGTTTTGAATTAAAATCTTCCACCAAACCTTAGTCACAATTTATGTTCCTAACACTAACTGAATGATAACTAAGTTATTTTACTAAATTCTTTGTTATGTTTAAAGTAATTGAAAGAAACACAGAGCATTTCAAAATAAATACAATAACAAAAGGCTTAAGTAAACTCTCATCTGCCATATTTATGCAGTATCTTCTCTTACATCCTAAATCCGATTCCTTTTATATTCAGTTCTTCTCACTTTTCCTTTGTGTTCCTTCATTCATGCACACTAATGCAAGACATCCAGTAGTACACACTCACCTCATTTCTTTCCAGCTTTTGCACCCTCTGCCACTGTTAACCGGGTTACCAAGGTAACACATTCTAATGACTTAAATAACATTTGAAAGAATATATTTCATAAATGTTCTTACTGCCAACAACTGTGCATCTCCTACATATGAAGATTTCCTTTTCTGTCAGCTTCCTAGTGATCCACTATATCCCTTGTCTGCCCACGGTTAACAATAAGTACACTATATGTTATTCCTGACAGTTTTGTTTCTGCAAAACCAGAAAGGCTACTTCCTAAAAAGGCAGTTGAGTCCTGTCATCTTTCCTACTAAAACTTCTGTTTTAACCAGATTTACTCAAGGCCTCCCAATTCTATGCTCTCAATTCTCAAGATCTTTCACAGATTCAGATATGGAAACTTAGTCATTAATATATATAGGAAGTTCCCTTGGACAGCTGGTCTTACACACTTTTGTAACAGTGTGGAGAACTACAATAAACAGGAGACTGTTGAGAACTGACCCTTGATGGACACCTACCTGTATGTTAAATTCCTCACTGTACTTGTTAACTCTCATTTTGCAGATGGTACCTCAGTACAAGATTCGCACAGATCTCACAAACTATTTAACAATATCCCATTTTCTAAACACATACCAGTTTGTAAAGCATTGTACTAAATGAACAGCCTTCACATCAAATTATACTTGGTATAGTGATTTGCTATTTACAAAGAACTTCTCGTGTAGTTGTTTCACAATAGAGTATTAGTGGTACTCCGTTACACACAAACCCAAACTGCATCTCAACTCACTTCTTTTCCTAATCAATTGTGCTATAGATTTCTTACTTTCATAACTTAGTCCATCAATATGAGACATCTGTGGCTGCCACTTTCTAGGAATGTCAATTGACTATGCATTTTAGTAGAGCACGCTCCTTACTTTGCTAGATATTTTCAGCATTTCTGCAATTATCACTGATACTCTAGCAGCTTCTTCTGCCATGAGATCCTTAATTGCACAGTAAACTCTCAGAGTTGGTCCCACTGTTGCATCTACTTGGAAAGTTACCTCACTTCCATGTATTTTCCTCATTCAGCAATATATCATAGTAACATCTCCAAGTGAAGGAAAGTATGCCACTATCATTTCAAACGTATTTTTCCAATAAAGTCTGATTCCTACTGATACACTGTCTTGCCATCTAAAACATCTCATATCTGATTTTTTTTTTCATTGTAGAACATTACATTCAGTTTCTATCCATACCATGTACACCAGCTCTTTTTGCAACCTAATATTGCTCCCTGCTCTCCACTTTCTTCCAGTCTAACTGGGCCTGTCACTTAGTTTTATGGCTTTATATGCTGTACTACATCATCACTGTATTACATAACTGGAGAATATTACATGTTGGTGCAGAGTATGCCATTTACTTGTACTTTGCACCAATTACAACACATTATCTCATAAAAACTCCAAACAATCATGTATGTTATAGGTTTTTGTTGCACCCTTGCTAAGTATACCTGACATATAGCCTCTCTTCTAGCTACTTGGTATTGCTTTTTGCTTCCCTTATTCTTCCACTGTTTCTAGGTCTGTCTATTAGCTTTTAGTGCTATCTACAAAACTATTTTACCACCATGCCAACTTCCATTTAGCTGAGACCTTGCACCAGCTACATATCCTGTTTCTCACAATCAGTTAACCACCCAGAAAAATTCATACCTTTGTTTTTTTGCCTGACAAGAACCTAACTGAAGTTTCCTTTGTTCTTATGTTTTGTATAAAACACACATTACCTGCTTGAGTTCCAGCAACTTCACAATCTCTCCTGACCTACTTTCATAATACTGATGTTGGTGGTAGTAACAATCACAGTGATGTGAAGTTAGTGAAATAATATGGGGCTCTAGCACTGGCACTGGACTTTGATTATGAGATCAGTAATATGTAAACAATAGGATGTGAAGAAACTAGTGCTGGTCTGTTAGCAAATAGTATAAAATGTTCAAAAATGAAATAAATTCATTTTCCATGAGCTAGCATTTTGGCAGGACCTTTTGTCATAGAGCAAATGTTTTCTAATGGTACTGACTAAATAAATTATGTAAGAGAAAGAAAAAAGGTCAATAGTTGAGTGTCTTAACTCTATAGTCATTGAGCTCCATATCTAAGCAGACAAATTTCTTGACAGGAATTGAATAACATACCTCCTAGTCAGTTGACAAACATACAAAATAATACTTTATGGCATATCAACAGCAAGAATCTAAAATCCAGTATCAACATGTCAAATCACTTAACTCAGTGAACACTACTGGCAAATGACATTGGAACCCAACAATAAAGAGAAAAATCATATAAAATAATCTTACCTCATTATATAAATACATTGGTAACCACATGAACATACAGTAACGGACAACCTTCAGACAAAACACAGCCAATGCTACATCAAAGACCATCCTGGAAAGTGCAATGATAGCAATCTGTATTAATAGGAATACAAAATTTTCGTTTCTTACTTGAGAACAATGTCTCAGATTTATAGGAGACGGAAAATATGATTATGTGATGTTCATGCCTTTCTCAAAGTTATGAACAGAGATCATCAACTAGCCTTTTGGTTTTCTCTTCTCTTAAACTCTGGCCTTCCTTTAGTATTCCTGTTGTTTTAGATTGATGTATAGAGTATGTATATATGTAAGTATACTGTAAAATGTTAATATGAATGTCATCATCATCATCATAATCGTTTAACGTCCGCTTTCCATGCTAGCATGGGTTGGACGATTTGACTGAGGACTGGTGAAACCGGATGGCAACACCAGGCTCCAGTCTGATTTGGCAGAGTTTCTACAGCTGGATGCCCTTCCTAACGCCAACCACTCAGAGAGTGTAGTGGGTGCTTTTACGTGTCACCCGCACGAAAACGGCCACGCTCGAAATGGTGTCTTTTATGTGCCACCCGCACAAGCCAGTCCAGGGGCACTGGCAACGATCTCGCTCGAAAATCCTACAGGAGCCAGTCAGGCGGTACTGGCAACGGCCACGCTCAAAATGGTGCATCTCATGTGCCACCCGCACAAGAACCAGTCCAGGGGCACTGGCAACGATCTTACTTGGCTTGCCGGGTCTTCTCACGCACAGCCCATTTCCAAAGGTCTCGGTCCGTAGTCATCGCCTCGGTGAGGCCCAATGTTCGAAGGTCTTGCCTCACCACCTCAGCCCAGGTCTTCCTGGGCCTACCTCTTCCACGGGTTCCCTCAACTGTTAGGGTGTGGCACTTTTTCACGCAGCTATCCTCCTCCATTCTCACCACATGTCCATACCAGCGCAAATAATATATATATTATAAAAATATGTTAGTGTTATTTAATTTCTGAAAGGTTTTGCTGCCGTTTGTTTATGTAGTTTGATTTCTTTATCCATCAGTTTTTACTAAGATAGAGGCGTGAGTAAAATTAATAATAGAGAATTGAAAATAAAACTTTGGAAACAGCCTAATGGGAGATAATTGAGAAAGACTTGAAAGTCAACGTAAGATTGTAATCATGTAAAGTAAAGTAAATATAACAAATAATCCAGAATCTTTGTCCAATACTGGATCAATCCCAAAATCTAATCAGTTCATGCCAGTCACGATACCAGACATCCCTGAAAGTTTCATCCAAATCCATCCAACGGTTCTTGAGATATCTTGTCCATAGACAAACAAACAAACAAACAAACATGACTGAAAACAATACCTCTACCTTCATTAAGGCGAAGGTAATCAAAGGAGCTACTTGAAACAGCTGTAAGGAATTGAGACCTGAACATCTTTGTTACTCATTTATATTCTGTTCACCTACTTGGAATCTACACTTCAGAAATACTATAGAAAGTACCTTTATAAAAGTACATGTCTGAATTACCAAGAGCAGATATCTTCACTTATCTGGGTTGCGTTGTCCGCACACACGGCAGGAATATCAGGCTCAAACACCCCTGCATGGAGTCTTGGTATTCAATATTCAATTAATATTGTTTGGGTGTGAAGATTATACCGACCTAGCAAGATGACTCAATTTCAGTACCTAATTCAACTGAATTATAATTATCTATACATATAAATTTGACATGGGCAATTCTTTCTTGTCTTGCGATTCATGGTCAAATGGCTGGGTGGAATTGCGCAAAAAATTACACAGATGTATAGAATCATCCGGTGATGATGCTGGACTTTTTTTTATTTTTCTCATAGCTCCTGTGGTTAGTGAGATAATCTCCTATAATAATACTCTTGTGTTTATGAATGAGAAAGGAAGGGATGATGCATGAATAAGGAAGGAAGGGTGATGTCAGCATTTCAACTCTGAGTGAATATATGTGTGTGTATGTAAAAGGGGAGTTTGTGAATGTGAATGTGTGCATGTGTGTGTTTGTGTGCAATGGAAGTGAGATGGTTAACATTCAACGCCGAAAAGAAAAATCCTACAGCATTTCAACTCTGTGTATTTGATATGTTTCACTAGAGTGCAATCTGTTCTCTATAAAGGTACATGTCTGTTTTTTGTTGATATAAAGTAATTTCTTTGGTATTTCTAGACCAAATTTTATTTAGCATCATTATTATTAAATTTATGCATTTCTAATCAATTTGGAGATATTTCCTATTGAGTTGCAGATTTTTAACAATGCATTTGGTGATTATTTGCTTTATGTCTTGGGCGAAATTTACAACTTACAATAAAAGAATAAAATTATTATTTCATTCAAAAATTGATGAGCTTTGTTTTTAGTGATGACTTGAAATGGCAAATATTTTTTCTAACTGTATTTGCTTCAAAAAGCATACTTTTCTTTATATTTAGCAATTCTTTATAATTACTTTTACAATGTGCCTAAATAAAAACCATCATTATAGATCAGCATTTCTCAACCTTTTTCACGATTTGGCTTCCATTGGACATAGAAAAAACTTATTTCAGCTCCCCTGTGTCGATGAAAAATTTAATTCAGCTCCCCATGTATCTGAGATAACCAGCCAGCCCATGACAAGTCTGCCGAAAGGGGGAGAGGCAGAGAATTTTCGTACAGCTGGAGGCTCCAACCAAAACAGGGGAACCGAAATGATAAGGTTGAGAAATGCTACGCCTGAATTCCTTAACCCCCAAACATCCACAGGACTACCACCTCATGAACTGCATCTGAAGGTTGGCGTGCCAATCATGCTGCTAAGGAATTTAGATGCTCCAATAATGTGCAATGGTACATGGATGATTATCAAAATATTGTGCTCCCAAGTTCTGCAGGCAACAACCTTGAATGGACCAGCGGCTGGCAAAGATGTACTTATAACTCCCCTGTTCCTCACTCCCACCGATACAACCTACAAGTTTAAATGGATGCAATTTCCCATCAAACTCTGCTTTGCCATGACAGTCAACAAGGCACAGGGTCAATCACTGCAAGTGGTTGGTTTGAATCTGACAGAGCAAGTATTCTCACACAGACAACTGTATGTTGGCTGCTCCCGTGTTGGCAGTTCCCATGGTCTTTCCATTTGTGCACTCAAGGGAAGGATGAAGAGTGTTGACTACCAAAAGGCACTCCAATGATAACAATGGCAACTTCAACTGCTCCAATTTCAACTCCACAATTTTTTCATCATCCTGCCAGCCCACATAAGTCCAGTCTTGCTTTGCTCTCCTTACTAACTCACCATGACTGACATACTTTTTTTTCTACCAAGATCCATCGCCCAAACAACACTTTGTGTCCCCTTCTTCCTTTATTATTTTTTTTTTTTTTTGATGTCTTCGGTTTTTCTCTTTGTGTTGTTCTCTGACCAGGTGAAACCGGGCTTATATATATATATATATATATATATATATACACACATCTATGTGTGTGTTTGTATTTGTGTTTGTCCCCTCCCCAACCGCTTGACAACTGGTGTTGGTGTTCTTATGTTCCAGTAACTTAGCAGTTTAGCAAAAGTGACTGATAGAATAAGCACCAGGTTTTAAAATAAGTACTGAAGTCAATTCATTCAGCTAAAAATTCTTCAAGTGTGTGCCCCGGCATGGCTGCAGTCTAATGATTGAAACAAGTAAAAGATAAAGATACTCGAAGCCTATTTTCATGTTAACAACAACATGAAGAATCTCACCCAACTTCCCCATCTACTTTTAATCTAATCCCAGATGGGACTGAAAACAAGTGTATCTTTCATAAGTGCTCAGTTTCCCAGAGCTATCCTAAGTTGCTGTGTGGTGGGCTTTGTTTAAATGTTGTTTTAGTGTAGTTTGTTAATACTACAATCAAACATCAGAACTAACATTGTTGTGTTGGACTATTCATTTCAGTCATATGTGACCAACCTGCCACAGAACCTTCTGAACACATGTCAGCCTGACTGGCTGCAGCTAGATGCACTGTAACCCATCTTCTTCTCCCATGTGATGTCCTTGATCATCATCAACAACAGACTATTATTATTATTGAGTGAGAGAGCAGTGCATGCCATCAAAGTGACACTGGGGTAAAATATACAAAGCCCAATATATCCATCATGACTACCCGTCTGATAAGGGTACACCAGGCACATGCTTCACAACCATATGTGCGCGACATGGTGATCTCATATCAAGATAAACAGTGCATGACCTCGCAGGTGGGGCCCAGTTAGAATTTTCTTCGGGTTGAGTAGCCCATCCTGCTCAAAAGGTCCCTGAATAAGGTTTGTTTAAGGATGTTGAGCAAAACACCCATGTTTCCAAAGGTGAATTATTCAAACCCCAAAGGATTCCTCTCAAAACATGGCTATGATGCTCCCCCACTACTTCTGCTCGTGATCAGAGATGCACATATCGTCAGCCACCAAGGGACATGCTCAACTGGTTATGGTCAAACAACTGACAAGCAAATCTGTGATATTGAGCAGAATATTTGCTGTAGCCCATTTTTTATACCAAGACAAAAGCAACGTACATGATAACACTTCCACCACCACCACCAGCAGCAGCAGCAGCAGCAACATAATCAAACTCATTAGCTTTATTAAACTAAAAGGTGCTTACGGGATTTTCATGATTTCAAAATAACTCATTTTTTTCTTTTCTTCTGTCGGATTTTGATTTTCTGTGAAATGGAAAAGAAATTATGGCAACATGAAATAAACTCAATAGTTTTTTACTATTTTCATGCCTATTGTGTCTACATCTACACTGAGTTAAAAATACATATATAAATGATAATAATCTTCCTAATTCTATGAAGAATTGTTTTTATTTATGTATAATTCAAGAAATTTAATACAAAATATCATGGTCAACACAGTGGTTCGGTGGCGGGGGACACACACATTATATCTAACTATTAAGAAAAAATAAGATGATAAAATATACTGATTTTTAAGTACAAAAAATGAGGGTCACGTCATATTCGAAATAACATAATACTTAAGTAAGTTATCATCAGTTAACATTTGTTTCCCATGCTGGTAAGGACTGGACAGTTTGACAGGGGCTGGCAAGCCAGAAAACTACATCAGGCTTCTCCATCTGTTTTGGTTTTTATGGTCTTTTTGGCTGGATACGATTCCTTATGTCAACCACCTTACAGAGTGGACTGAGTGCTTTTTACATTGGCACCAGCACTACAGAGGTCTGTTTTGCATGGTCTTTACAGTAGGATGCCCTTCCAAATGCCAACCACTCAACAGGGTACACTGGATGCTTTTTCACATGGCACCAGTACTAGTACGGTTAACAAATAACTTGCAAATAACTTGAGGTGAGTATGGGGGGGGGGTGGATCAGAGGAGGTGGCCTTGTGCCTGGTGATGAGAGGTTAGAGTATGACAGAGGGACAGAAACAGATGTCTTGTTGTAGAGGAGATACACGGTTACCCAGCAAGAAAGAGAGAGAGTGGTCAAGAACGAGAGGGAAAGTGGGAGAGAGCAAGAGTGTGGCAAAAATATGTTTAAGAGAAAAAAAAAACAACTACCTTACAACCTCCCTAAATTGTAGGGAATCTAATATATTTGCAGATCTAAGGTGCAGGAGTTTAAATCTTAGAGAAGAGATGCATAATGATATTGTTTCAAATTTTGGCACAAGGCCAGCAATTTCAAGGGAGAGGGTAAGTCAATTACATTAGCCCCAATGATCAATTGGTACTTATTTTATTGACCCCAAAAGGATGGAAAGTTGACCTTTGTGGAATTTGAACTCAGACCATAAAGACAGACAAAACACCACTAAACATTTTGTTGGTGTGCTAACAATTCCGCCAGCTCACAACCTTGATGCATAACAATATTAATAATTTTTCTAACATAGGTACAAGGCCTGAACTATTTTGGGAGAGGTATTGAAGCCAGTATGCTCCGTTGGATGAAGCCAGTATGCTCCGTTGGAAAGGAATGAAGCCAGTATGCTCCGTTGGATGTGTAATGTCAATGTGAATACCCGTCAGAGTGTAAGTATCTTGAGAGAAAAGCTGAACATTAGAAGCATCAGTTGTGGTGTGCAAGAGAGACGATTGAGAATGGATGAGGATAGCTGCGTGAAAAAGTGCCACACCCTAACAGTTGAGGGAACCCGTGGAAGAGGTAGGCCCTGGAAGACCTGGGCTGAGGTGGTGAGGCAAGACCTTCGTACATTGGGCCTCACCGAGGCGATGACTACTGACCGAGACCTTTGGAAATGTGCTGTGCGTGAGAAGACCCGGCAAGCCAAGTAAGATCGTTGCCAGTGCCCCTGGACTGGCTCTTGTGCGGGTGGCACATGAGATGCACCATTTTGAGCGTGGCCGTTGCCAGCACCGCCTGACTGGCTCCCGTAGGATTTTCGAGTGAGATCGTTGCCAGTGCCCCTGGACTGGCCTGTGCGGGTGGCACATAAAAGACACCATTTTGAGCGTGGCCGTTTTCGTGCGGGTGACACGTAAAAGCACCCACTACACTCTCTGAGTGGTTGGCGTTAGGAAGGGCATCCAGCTGTAGAAACTCTGCCAAATTAGATTGGAGCCTGGTGTTGCCATCCGGTTTCACCAGTCCTCAGTCAAATCATCCAACCCATGCTAGCATGGAAAGTGGACGTTAAATGATGATGATGATGTGACTAGCTGACAGTACTTGACTGCTTCTTATTCTACCAATTCCAAAAGGATGAAATGAATGGCAAAGTTGACACTAACTATACAATAATAGAATAGATACCAAAGAAATTGAGAAAATTTAGAAATATCTGAATCTAACCTAAAAGATGAAGAGACTGTGGAAGAAAAAAGTAATAACTGCTGCTGTGGTAATTGGTGCACTTGGAACAATACCCAAACTGCTACCAAGAAGGCTGAAGGATATTGCAGTTGAGACATGGATTGTCTGCTTGTAGAAAGAAAAGTTCCATTCTATTTTCTGCAAGAATCCTAAGTAAGATTCTTGAGATTTCAGGAGACACAATATCACCAAACTTCAAGGCAACATTTCTGCTAACCATAGTAGCATGTGATAGTTTTATTATTATTATTATTACTGAGTGAGAGAGCAATGAAATTTGAGTCAACAATGCTCAAAAGTTACATACAGATAATAACAGAACTAACACAGACATCACAGATAAATAATAAAAGTACATATAATAGAGTCAGTGAATATGTGATCCTTTGCAATTCAATTGTTAAAAAGCTTTTGATTAGGTTTTAAAGCACCTATTCAGATTCAAATAGGTTTTTTTAAAACATCTGTTTGGATCTGACTTTGAATAGTCGATGAAGACTAGTTCATCAAGAACTATAATGTTCTTGATGAAGAATGCTTTGAAGATTTCTCTCTATAGAAACAATAAACAATATTCTAAAAACAAAGAAAAACATATATTTCATATTTTGGTTAATAATCCTTAAGCCCACATCACAAGATCACGCAATCATTAACTCACTTAGTCACCTGAGCTTTAGTGATTTGAGACACTAGAGATGTTCAACCAATCAATCAATCAAATTGGCACATAATTTCATTTTTTTGCTTTTATACTTATAAACCACTGAAAACTTTTCTCCACTGTTGGTTATGAATTGACATCAATGCCTCTGTAACATTGCTTTTTTTTTATAGGTAGAGGTGTTGATCCTATGCAAACCCATGTTTACTTCTGGGGAGAGGCAGTCCATATTAGTCTGGCCTTTATCCTTTGACCAGTCCAGCATTAGAGGCCCTATCAAGAATTTGCACTACGACACCACAACTTAGACTGGATTTTGTAATGGACATAATTTTATGGTGGCTGAGTGCATTGGATGCAAGAAATGATGATGGTGGTGTTACACACACGATTTTAATGGATTAGATTTAACCTACAATGAAACTGTAATTCTAGAAATTTCAAGAATGACAAAAATGAAATTACTGAGAATAGAAAAAGCTGTCACCTTTGCCAGGCACTTCGATGTTTAATTCATTTGGTTGTTGAAACAACATAAATACAAGAATACCAAATGACAACTGAAAGAGAGAAATAAATTCAGATCAAATATATTCATGTATATCAGATTATCTGTTATATACAAGTGAATGACTGCATGTGTGTGTGTGTGTGTGTGTGTGTGCGTGTGAGAAAGAAAGAGAGAGAGAGAGAGAGAGAGAGAGAGAGAGAGAGAGAGAGTGTGTGTGTGTTCATGTCTATCTGTGTGTTGTAAACCTAAACAATAATTAACCCGAGTGCCATACCATTCATAAGCACACATTAGTGTGCTTAGACAATGAAAACACCCACCACTCTCACTTTCTCTTTCTCACACTCACACACACACACACACACACACTCTAGCCATCACAGCACTCAAATTATGACCAACATTTCAAGTGTTTTGTTTTTTCATGTAGGGATTGAAAGTAGGAGACAGTGTTTCCTAAAACATTCTTAGGACCCATGAAAGAATATTTCAAACAAAATTTTAAAAGTTATTACTAACAAACACTAATCAAAAAGAAAGTTTAATATTTTGTAATTTATTAGGCTGTTGGGAAACCTTTGTAGATCTTGCCATCATGATATAATTCAAAAGGCCTTATGGAAAGATATGAAATCACCACTATTTACTAACAAAAACTCTTATCAGTTATACACAGTCCCTAGCTACTTACAAGAATAAACTGGACATTATTGTACATCTAATTTTCAGATAAGTGAATTGGTTTCATGAGAGTTAAGTGTACCTTCCATAGTTGTTGTTGGCACTCCGTCGCTTACGACGTCGAGGGTTCCAGTTGATCCGATCAACGGAACAGCTTGCTCGTGAAATTAACGTGCAAGTGGCTGAGTACTCCACAGACATGTGTACCCTTAACGTAGTTCTCGGGGATATTCAGCGTGACACAGTGTGACAAGGCTGACCTTTTGAATTACAGGCACAACAGAAACAGGAAGAAAGAGTGAGAGAAAGTTGTGGTGAAAGAGTACAGCAGGGTTCACCACCATCCCCTGCCGGAGCCTCATGGAGCTTTAGGTGCTTTCGCTCAATAAACACTCACAATGCCCGGTCTGGGAATTGAAACCGCGATCCTATGACCGCGAGTCCGCTGCCCTAACCACTGGACCATTGCGTCTCCACACCTTCCATAGATACAATATGGAATCAGTAACATAACTCTAATCAAACAGATAAGCTGGCAGGCAACCTATCGACTCAATCAGCTATGATATGAGCCAACAAGTAGAGGATACTTGGTTGATCAATAAGCTAGAAATAGCAATCGATTCTCACTCAAATCACACTATCATTTTTTTAAATCAAGAATGCTTTATTTAAACTAGTCATATCCAACCCAAATATTCTATCTGTATTATGTTCAAACCAGATAGATCTGGCTTCTAACACTTACCCAACTATGTCATACTCAAAATAAACAATTACATCACTGAAATTTCAAAGCTATGAGATAATGCATGATAAATTCAAAACAATGTAAATAAATAAGCATCACATTTGACAGAATAATCTGAAGGCTAAAGGGGTTAATGTGGTCCTAAATACAATTCCTGAACAAAAACCACAATAAATGTGATTGTGTGTCAGAATAGCTTTAATCATAAGGTTTGTTTGATTAAGGTTGATCTGGAACTAAACAACAATAGCTACTAGCTGCAACTTCCTTACCGATATGCTAGTCAATATAGGGAAGTCTGTACTAGTAAGTTGTAGAGTTACTAATGAAGTGCCTATCTTCATATAGTGTGCAGAGGGTCAAGTCAGCCTGGTGGAGCCCCTACTTTTTCTATAAGGTTATAACAATATCTGGGAATTGAGGGTATAAAGAGAAAATGAACTGAAACGGCTCAACTGAGAACTGAACTTGTATCACAGAATCAGTTTCTTGGAAGATTACTGCCACTTCATAACACTTTTGTACAAATGTTATACTACTGCTACTTCATCATCTTCTTGTAATGCTCGCTTTCCATTCTGGTTCGAGTTGGATGGTTTGACTGGAGCTGGTAAGGCCAGAGGCTGCACCAGGCTCCAGTTGTCCGTTCTGGCATGGTTTCTACAGCTGGATGCCCTTCCTAATGCTAACCACTTTACAGGGTGTACTGTGTGCTTTTTATGTGGCACCAGCAGTAAACATTAAATAATTATCAGTAGTGAATTCTGTTGACCAAGAGGTATGGTCACGTGAAAAACCAGAACGATGCTGTTTGGACCTGAATTGTATCTTTGACTATGTTAGGAAATATTATCTCTTAAATAGAATAAATACTGTTCAATATTTAATCTAACAGCTGCTAATTCACCATCGAAGATTAAATAAGTCAATATGAATAAAAATCAAACCTTCCTCAAACAACTCAATGACAACATATTTTTTGTATCAAGAATGAAAAAAAGTGAGCAGTGTAATCCTAAATACACTGACACACTAAATAAAAAAACCCAGAAAGGGTGGTCATAGCTGGAACATCTTTAATTAGAGTAGACAAGTGACTAAAAAACGATAAATACCAAGTTGGATACTTACAACGATGATAGAGGGTAGTGTAAATGCGTTCCTCCATCCATAGGAAGTTTGGAGATACACCTGTTCGAGAAAGAAAACAGACATGTTTTTGTGTTTCAGAATTGGTTAGATTTAGATATTCTTCCAAAAGACTTAAAACCTTATCAATGGTACCAGGGTAAACCTTTCTCCAATCTAAATTATTTTTTTCATTTGCTTATACTGAAAACTGCAGTACATCTAATTCATGGCTAACTAACCTTAAGAAGTTTATCTGATTGTAAAAGTTCTGCTCTAAAATTTAATACAAATAAAGACTTGTGGAAATATCCAACCCATGTTGAGGTGTCATGCTACAATAAAATGCATGAATATATTTTTCCCAAGGAAAGATAAAATGTCCTGGGATATCCCAGTTTTAAAAAAGGTGCAATATTTCAAAGGAAGAATCAATTTACCAATACAGAGACTGAGATTTACTTCCAAACTACATACATTTTTAAGAAGGTGAAAGCAATAACAATAATTGAAATACTAAAAAAAAACCCCAAAGCATGATTACACATGTAGAGAAAAACTAAAAATTATATTACATCATCATCATCATCATTGTTTAACGTCTGCTTTCCATGCTTGCATGGGTTGGATGATTTGACTGAGGATTGGCGAACCAGATGGCTGCACCAGGCTCCAATCTGATCTGGTAGAGTTTCTACAGCTGGAGGCACTTCCTAACGCCAACCACTCCAAGAGTGTAGTGGATGCTTTTACGTGCCACTGGCACGAGGGACAGTCAGGCGGTACTGGAAACAACCACATTCAAGTGGTGTTTTTTACATGCCTCCTGCACAGGAGCCAGTTCAGTGGCACTGGCAACAACCTCGCTCGAATGTTTTTTCACGAAGAATTTTATGAACTCTTGAGAGAACATGATTTTTTTTTTTTTGGAACAGTATATCTTGGAACACACATAAAGCTATAAATAAAACATGTAAATATTGGGTTAAAAAAACCCTGCTGGACAGAAACAGTGAAGGTTACCCATGTATCTGTAATTCTAAGTAAGCAAATTTTACTTCAAAGTGAAATTAATGAATTTGTAATGGCACTTTGCCAAAAATAATGATTTCAAAGTGAGATTAACACAAAAAGATTTAACTGAAAATAAAATATCATAACATTATTTGTAATGTTAATGAAGTTGCCTAGTTAACGATATGTTTTCATTAAGCAAGCAATGAGGCAAAAAGTTCACCACATGACTGCATTACCTTCATGTTTTGTGGCGAGTTAAGCACAGTAATAGCAACTAATGCAAATTTACATCTTGCAATGTAACTTTTCTAACACCTTTGTCCATTACTTTTGGATAGGGAAAGTTCTGGTTTTTGTGAATATTTTATATGAGATGCACCCCTATTCATAGAATATATCAGGAGATATTTTGAACATCTTGAATGGAAATTTTGATCACAGTTTCCATTCAAGATGTTCAAAATGACTACTTTGGGTTAAAATATACATTATATATATATATATATATATTTTAAATGACAAAATTCATACTTACTGCAAGAGCTGTCCCAATGATTCCACCACCAAATGCACATGTACCAAACATTCCAAAGACAGAGTTACGTAATCTCTCAGGGAACCATTCTCCTAATACTTTCACACAATTTGGCCAGCACTGTGCCTGCAAATAAATGTTTAAAAATATCAATGCTATTTGGTGTTTTCCTACTCATACCACAGTTTCCATATGATGGCAAAGATTAAGTACATCTAAATAGCACTCTCTGTTATCGTATTCTCAGATATTTCTTCACTATTTCTCAGTTCTTAAACACAAATCTGAACAATTTTCTGCTTAATAAACACAACTGATAGTCATCACAATAAACAAAAGTAGAGCTATATCTCCTTACTGTATCTGTCTATTACTAATATTTTTTATTGCGGATATTGGACAGATTTCTAATAATCTGTTATTTTATTTCTAAATATATATTGGGCCATCCCATAAATAATGCAGTTTTTTCAATTGCATGAACTAAAAGTCTGAGGGGGACAGGATAAACTACCTGCATCAACTTGCTATAAAAGCAGGTAGTAATTTTATCTTGTACTTATTCTTAGTGCAAGTTTTGAAGTGTGCAGTTCGATTTTAACGGTTATTTTTTTCAAAGCTATAATGGAAGGGACAAAGGAGCATATTCAGCATATTTTGTTTTATGAGTTCAATAAAAGCAACAATGCAGTGGAAAATGCAAGGAATATTAATGCAGTATATGGGGATCAGACAATAAGTGTAAGTCAATGTCAATGGTGGTTCCAGAAATTCCGAGCCAGAAACTACAGCCTAAAAGAAGACGTCCTGCAAACCCTGGTGGAACAAAATTCCATCATAACTGTTGAGGAACTAGCAGAGAAGCTTGGATTTGGTCATTCAACCATTCATCAACACCTGTGTGCCATCAGAAAAGTCAGCAAATTGGGTCAATGGGTTCCTCACAAACTTTCCGAGTCTAATCTCGCACAGAGAATGAATGTGTGTTCTTTGCTGTCTCATGAATGAACCTTAAAAATTTAGTCTTCTTTATATCTAAACAAAGTCATCTTTGCTTTTTCACTAAGTGAAATCCACAGGTACATAAAAAAGATGATCTTCACATATTTCACACTCTTCCATTTTCATATCTATCCCAGTAAATCTGCACATTCTGCTCGTTTAAAAGTAAATATGTATTCATTGATCAAGCCTAAGTTAATGAACTATAAACTTAGTTGAACTTAATGCACTAGCCATCTTCCTACAAATACTTGACCATAAATTATTTAGGCTACTTTGTTTTATAAGAAACATTGAAAATAGGGAGAGAGATAGAACAGAAAAAAAGACAAAAAAGAATAAAGGAAGATAACCATACATGTAGCCTACAGTTTCTAATCCTATGTTAATGTAAACTAAATTTAATTTAACGAAATTAATTTACTAGTCCAATCAATATGTGGCAGTAACCTGTTTGAGTTTATTAAGAATACAATTTATGAATGTAAACAGTAAACAGTGGTGAAGGGAAAAAAAGGGAAAAAATATCAGCAAGGTGCAGGTGTGGTTGTATGGTGAAAAGTTTTCTTTCCAACCACATAGTTCCTGGTTCAGTGCCACTGCATGACTCCGTAGACATATGTCTTGAGCCAACCAAAGCCTTGTGAGTGGATCTGGTAGATAGAAACTGGAAGAAGCCTGTGTTTTTATCTACAATGTGTCCAACAGTAACAACAACTGCAACACTAGCATTAACAGCAACAATGGTAGTAATACCAGCAGCAACAGCACCAGCAGGAGCAATGGCAATGATAATGGCAGCAACAACAGTTGCGGCACCACTGGCATAGAGGCACAGACACACAAATACATTGGGATCTACAGAGGATTCCTTCAAGCAGCATCTTAACACAGGGGTTTTCAAACTTTTTGACTTGCGGACCCCTTTATATTTCAGGCTTTACCTTAGGGACCCCCTTATAAACGCTTATGAAATTTATACATAAATATTTGCTTAAAATAACATATATTTTTACATTTATTTATTTAACAGTATTTAACAAATAGGTTTATTGTCAATTAAAAAATTTCAATTAAAAAACATATATAAAATCAAATCGCCCATAAAAAGTATTTGCTGTCCATGGACCCCCTGTCTTGTCCTTGCGGACCCCCTGTGGTCCGCGGACCACAGTTTGAAAACCCCTGTCTTAACAGACACAGGTCCTCCTTTAGGATCCCAGAGAGGCACATTATTACACCCTTGGCCAGTTACTTTCAAATGCCCAGAAGACTCTTTTGAGGTTGCAGATAGATTCTGTTATATCGGTGATCAAATCAGCAGTGGTACAGGATGTTCTGAAAGTATTGTTGCTAGAATAAGAATAGGATGGAGGAAGTTCAGAAACCTAATACTTTTGATGACAACCAAAAAAACTATCTCAGAGTAAAAGGCAGGTTGTATGATGCTTGTATATGGACAGTTATACTCCATGGTAGTGAAACTCTTAATGCATATGACATGCACAGACTAGAGAGGAATGAAGCTACTATGCTCCATTGGATTTGCAACATCAATATGCATGTATGCCAAAGTGCAAATGCACTAAAAGAAAAGTTGGACATAAGAGGAATCAGATGCAGCATGCAAGAGAGAAGACTATGTTGGTTAGGACATGCAATGTGTATGAATGATGACAGCTGTATAAAGAAGAGCCAACTGCTTAAAGTGAATGGCACCTGTGAAAGAGACAGACATAGGAAGACATGAGATGAAGTAGTGAGGACCAATCTGAAGATGACAATGAACTGAGATGTCTGGTAATATAAGATTCTCAAGAAGACCCACCCACCTCAGTAGTGAGGACCAATCTGAAGATGACAATGAACTGAGATGTCTGGTAATATAAGATTCTCAAGAAGACCCACCCACCTCAGCAAAACTGAGTTTTAGGAGTAGTCACTCACCCACATGTAACAATAAGTTTTCACACACTCAACCCCAATAAACCAAACAACATCTCCTCTTCCTCACATTTCCTCTTTTTTATGCACTATGTTTATCTCTCCTTCGCACTCCTGCAGCCCAATCCAATCCTCCCTGCCCTTGCCAACTGTAACATTTCTATCTTGTTGTTCCCCACCTATATGAACTCCCTACTCATGATGCTCTACCATCCCAATTATATTCTCATTCCTGTACTTTGAAAGCATGCCTTGGCACATCAATGCCTTCTCACTTTTGCTCACTCTCACTCACGCATTCTCTCAATCTCACTTACTCTCTCTCTCCCTCCTTCTGACTAGAGTAACCACGTATCTCCTCTACAGCAAGACACCTTTTTCTGTTCCTCTGTAACACTCTAGCCTCTCATCATCTGGCACAAAACCATCTCCTCCAATACCACTCCTCCTCTTAATAGCTCTTGCAGGTTATTTGGTGACCTCACTGGTGCTGATGCTACATAAAAAAGCATCCAGTCCACTATGTAAATTGGTTGGTGTTACAAAGGACATGCAGCCATAAAAAAACCATGCCACAACAGACCTTGTCTGTGCTGGTACCACATAAAAAGCACCTAGTTCACTCTGTAATGTGATTGGCATTACTAGTGCATCCAGCTGTAAAAAGTATGACATAACAGAGATTAGGAGCCTGGTGCAGTCCTCTGGCAAACCAGCACCTGTCAAACTGTCCAACCCATACCAGCATGGAAGACAGACGTTAAATGATAATCTATATTGTTACAAAAATGTAACGTTATAATAAAAACCAGTCAGCTAGATAGAAACTAAAGAATCAAGGGAGACAACTGTACATTTACCCTAAAACTTCTAACAGACAAATGAGTATTATTTCATGTCAGTGTTACAGAAAGAATAAATCAAAGGTTGTCACTTTACCTGGGCAGTGCCATTTAAAAACAGGAGGATGACGAAAGTAGTGAAGTTACTCCACATCCCAAAAGTCATCTGGAAGTAAAAGACAAAATATATAATAATTTTTTTAAAAATTTAACCACATGTGGTAAGAAGCTTGCTTCCCAATCACAGGGTTCTGGGTTCAGTCCCACTACATGGTACCTTGGGCAAGTGTCTTCTACTATAGCTTCAGGCTGACCAAAGCCTTGTGAGTGGATTTGGTAGACGAAAACTGAAAGAAGCCCATCGTGCGTGTGTGTGTGCGTGTGTGTTTGCGTATGTATGTATGTAGTTCTGTGTCTGTGTTTGACCCCCAACCATCGCTTGACAACCAATGTTGGTGTGTTTACGTCCCTGTAACTTAGCAGTTCTGCAAAAGAGACTGATGGAATAAGTACTAGGCTTACAAAGAATAAGTCTTGGGGTCGATTTGTTCGACTAAAGGCGGTGCTCCAACATGGCCGCGGTCAAATGACTGAAACAAGTAAAAGAGTAAAAGAATAAAAGAATATGCAATATTTTGTTTGTAAAGAAAAGGAGAGTGAAGATATTTTTAGGTAGAGATTAGCCCAGTAAATTACAGGTATTTATTTTATTGCCCCAGCAAGTATAAAAGGCAGATTTTACTTTGGTAAAATGTAAAATCAAAACCCAGAGCTACAGAAAAAAACAATGTAAAATGCTGTCTATATCAGGCTCTCTACCAGTCAGCATAGGTCTAAAGCCAAGGGTTTCAGAGGAAGGAGTATGGTGTGTTGTGATATTCATGCTTTTCCAAATGCATTAATTTTTAAATGAATTCCAGCTGGAAACTAAAATTAGAATGTGGTCTCAGTTTAACTAAGAAGTTAGTGTTGAACCACATCAAAATCCATGGCATTATAGCATTACACAACACTATTAACACCAAAAAACGATACTGTTATGGAATACCAGAATATCAGAACCCCAAAGATCACTTTACCTTGGAATTAAACAACAAAATGTACATCACTACAGTATCACATAACACCATTACAATACTACAGGAACACGCTTAAAACATTACAACACCACCAGAAAGCACATTACAATATCACACACATTACAGTACCATAACCGACACTAACAAAGGAGTAGTGCCACCATGAAAACCGCTATGCTGTTGCTTCACCTGTAAGAAATAACACACAAATTTCCTTCATGTGATCTTTGGTTGCTGAGTTTCATAGAGGCAATGACAAGTGACCGAGACTTCAGGTGATTTGCTGTGCTTGAGAAGACATGTCAAGCTAACAGAATCGTGGTCATTGCTAGTGCTGGTGACATATATAAAGCACTTGTGCAAGTGACACACGACAAATATCCAGTACAATGTGCCAAGTAGTTGACGTTAGGAAGAGCATCTAGCCAGAAAAACCAAAGCCAAAGTAGACACTGGTGCCAATGCAGCTCTCCAGCTTACCAGTCCCAGTCAAACCATCTAACCCTAACCCTAACCCTAACCCTAACCCTAACCCTAACCCATACCCATGCTAGCATGGAAAACGAACACTAAATGATGATGATGATAATGACGATATCCTACTTTAAAATAAAAAGGAGACACAAAATAATGTAGTCTAAGATATGCTATATCTCAGACAAGATGGTTATATCTTGAACACCTTTTATCATAAGTCTGTTCAACTAGGATTGCCTTACAGCTAAACAACATCATCTACCACTTCAACACCACATAATCACAACACTAGAGCACAAGACTACAGTACCATGTCACTACAACCACTCAAATCACAGCAACAGAAGAATTCTTGCTGTAAAATACAACCTTATACACCAGCTGCCACATCATTACATCATATCAATCCTGTAACATGAACATTCACCTCCAATTAACTTATAGGTAAACAAAAAAAAATTTGTGTGGGATTCTATTACATCTGGAGTTGGGAGACGGTTCTTTTAGTTTTATAATACACAACTTACCTAATAGTAAGTGGACAAGATGTGTCATTGATGCACAGGGAGCCAGGCAATAAGCCTGGCCTGACCATGGGTGCAAGGTAGCATCTATTTAAGAGTTATTAGGCTGGTAATGTTTACAGTGCATCAATAACTAACTTCTAGTAATATTTGTGGTTGATGGGAAAAAGTCTTTTTTTAATCAATATTAAAGCATTTCCACTTATCTCTAACACATGAATGTGAATCTTTGTGTGTGTGTAAAGAGAGAGGTGGGTAGGGAGATGAAACATCATAATTTCACAGAATATATATTGATAAATCAGAAATAAACTTACCATTGACAAACCAGAGAAAACAAGACAAAACCCAAATGTTTTCCTTGGCCCAATTTTGTCTCCAACTGATCCCAGAAGGATCTGAAAGTTGAAATAATATGAAAAGATATCTATAAAGTAAAATATGTAAATTGAAATACAATAAAATATTTCCTTAAAATATTCTGAGATCTAAGTGGATAAGTTAAATACTTTTATTACTTTAAATAGTTGGTCATTGTTTCTATGTGAGTTGGAGCATGTAAAACTATATACAAAGGCTTAAATATGCAATATGATTCCTGCAATAAATTTAAGCACAAGACCCATAAATAGGTGGTAGTTGTTTAGTCCAAAGTCTGACCGGCAAAGAAAGGTATCTCAGTTGCATCCCTGCCATCTTTTCAGGGACATACATGATATGCCCTTTCCTTATTTAAGACAGAAGGATGTGATCTAAAGGAAGTTTGACTGCTATTTCTAGTAAGCAGAGTGAGAACACAAGATCTTTTCTGCTGATTTGTGAAACTATTTACGCATCAGAAATACCTCAACAAGGTTGCTTGACTGACTAGAAATAGCAGCCAAATTTCTTGCCTTTAATCATAGTTCACTTTGACCAAGCTTGATCTGGGGCTAATCGGCAACTGATATTTTGCAGCAAAAGTCTTGGTTTTCTTTGTTCTAAAATCAACATATATACAACTGACGAACACTATAAACAATGATCATTGGATAAGGAGGTTGAGCAGGAAACAAACTGAAAAGTTATGATAGAGGGCTCTTTCTTCTGATTGGGTAATATCTAAGACAAGATTTTAGTAATTTATACACATATAATGTTTATTTTTCTTACAATACATCGTCTAAACTAAATCTTTGCTCTCCATTGAAATTTTAATATATTACACTGTCAATACATTTTGGTATATTATATTCTCATAACAAATATTTTCCTCATCTATTAGACTAGGGGTTCTCAACCATTTTTTCCCCTATGGATTCCTTTGATTCCTATTTTATTCGGGTGGACCCTCATAGCCATTCGATGTTTAAAAACATCCTATTATATTTTTATACTTAAATATTATATTTTTGCAGAAAAAAGTGTAGGTGGCTACAGCTAGCCACCTACACTTTTTTCTGCAAAAATAGGGGTAGTTTATCCTGTTCAGGCTATATTATTAGCATTATTCTGTGATTGAGAATTTAAAATCACTTCTTTAACTTTCTAAGACATCTCAACGCTTCTAAAAGCAAACTTCGTTTGTTTATTTACGTTTGTCGTAATTTGAATTTAAATATTATAATTGTATAAAAAAAAATAATAATATTTTGTGTTGTAGAAGTATAATCAATTTATTGCACATAAACCTTAACAGCAAAATTTTATATGGACCCCCAAGGATCATATGGAACCACTGTGTTAGACCATTATTTAGTTGAATTTTCTCACCAACATGCTGAATTTACTAGCTCACAGATGACTGGCTTCTTTTGGGTTTCTTCTATGGCTTTATAGCAGCCTCTGTTATTTTGAACCAGCGAGCAGCATACCTTCTCAACCTCGTTTCTCCTCACCTTGTTACATTTTCTATTCTGCTTCTGTCCAAAAGCACTACAATATTCACTTCTAATTAATCCCCACCTCATGAATCTTGTTAGTCTCAGACTGCTCATGTCATAGGAGTTATCTCCCCTTTTTTTCTTTGATTGACATAACTGTCAACTGCAAGTATGACTTTATAGCTTATACCACACTTTGGCTTATTGTTTTAGGAGCCCAAGTAGTCATGATTAGACATAGACACGCTCTCGACCTTCCCAACTTTGAATCAGTGGAATATTAAGTATGCAACAGCAAGAAGGAGAGGGGTTTGCATCAGCACTTGGCTGCCACTTGTCTGTAGCTAAGTAGACAAGAACAATGTGAAATGTATAATTGCTCAAAGACACAATGCCCATCCAGTCTAGGAGTTGAACTGAGGCTCATATGATTGTGAGCCCAACATCCTAACCACTAAACTAGATACCAAGGTCAGGTTTATACCCAGTGGAGCACCTGGGCCTCTATGATTTTGTTAATTCAAAACACAATAGAGCCCCATCAAATCTAGGCACCCTAAACAATTTGAAGAGGCCCCAAAACTTAAAAGTACCTTGGTAGATTCAGAGGGGCTCAGTTAAATTTAATGGAGTTTCAAACGTAAAGGGCCCAATAAATCAAAAGAGGGCCCAATGATTTTAAAAGAACTCTATTGGATTAGAAAATTTAAACAAGTAAAAAAAAATACAAGTCATTTATTTTATTGCTGTAAATATATTTTTTTTAATTTTTAACTTCAAGCTTTAGGCTTGACCCCTGGGCCATGGCTCATATTGGTCCATATATAAATCTAGGCCTGCGATGCACCTTCACATCTTCTGAGTAATTTATTAACCAGAAAGACCACAATATAAACAGAACATATATACTAGAGTTAAAAACAAGATGTAAAGGAGAGAGAGAGAGAGAGAGAGAGAGAGAGAGAGAGAGAGAAAGAGGTATTAAAATATAAAATGTCAGTCACAGTTGTAACCTCCTTTCTAACTTACACTAAATGTAATAAAAAAATAGCAATAAAAAATGTTGCTAAAATTAAGCACAAAATACTTGCAGGATTCAGTTGATGGTCCTCCAAGCCTTAACAGAGGAGTTTAAGAGCAGCTAACTGCAGAGACTTCTAGCTCAAGGAGGGGAACCCTGGAGCAAATCCTGCAGAGAGGTTTAAGACCAACTAACTGCAGAAACTTCTTGCTCAAGGAGAGAAACCCTGAAGCACATCCTCAGTAGCTGTTCAAAAGCCCTGGGAAAAGACCATTACTGCGGGAGATATAACCATGTTTACAAGGTCATAATAGACACCATCTGAAGTGGGATTAGTCATTGCAAGCACTTCTGCCCAAGAAAGAAGTTTAATTCCTTCTGTTATGGTTGGCATAAAGATGATGCTAGCTGCTATGTGCATCTCCTTGGGCCTCCTTGCAACAGCAAATGACTAGGAGCTGAAAGCTGACCTGGGGAAGCAGCTTAAGTTCACAAAAAATGTCACCTCATCATGACTAAGGCCAGATATGACACTAATCTCAGAAGTATCCAAGCAGGTAATTCTATCAAAACTCTCTTCTCTGGGAGAACTACATATGCAGAGTCAGAAAATATGCAGTTAGTGGAGCTATGGCAAAGCAATGGGTGGCAAGCAAGGTGTGATCTTATCAAGGTGAGATACAGAGGTTTTTCAGGCCAGTTCCTCAACAGAGCTCATAGCATGCTTGGCATGACAGGGGCCCAGTAGGCAGAAGGTAGTTAGCTGTGGAGGCAGCGTAGGTTGCTTCATGGTGGCTCTGGGTTAAGAGGTGCAAGCCTTGGATGAGACTGAGCCTGGGTGAGAGTGTCTGATGTTGAGAGACCTGAAACACCTGATTACTGATGATGCGTCCAGATGTATCACAAGATGATTCACAGAGAAAGGTATATGTTGTTGATGACCTAGTTCTTTCAGGTGAATCTACAGCAGATTTAGAGCTATAAAAAATTTGTTTTATTTTTGTGGGGGATGGGGATAGTTTCTGGTAGCAAGTTAGTTTTTATGAGAAAAGGCTGTTAGGCTATAGCTCAAACCCTTGTCTTTTACTTACACTAGGAACTAGCTAGCATTCTCATTTAAATGAAACTAATCAGTGGTAATCAGCTGACTAGAAGGGAAGCCAACCACAGAAATTGACTGCAGAAGGATGAAAGATAAAGTTGACTATGGCAGGATTTGAACTTACAATGCAAAGAACCAGGACAAATATTACATGGCATTTGTCCATCGCTCTACCAATTCTGTCAAGCAACTGCTTTAAGTAGCACTAGACCTAAAAAAGATGAATGGCCATAGAATGCCTTTGATCATAATTACACTCAATGAAGACCAACTTGGGACTAAAACAATAGTAACAAAGGGACTCTACAGTGTTACATGACCTGCTAGAAATAGCTGATAAACTCCAAATTCTATTCTACCATCTTAAAAACAGAAAAGGCACATTGTATGAAGTAGTTCTTGATACATGGTGCCTGAAAAAAGGCAGGGATGTTTACCAAAGGAAAATCTTTGATCACAGATCTGCTGACTTCAATCTAAAACATCATCCTCAGTTAACAATAGAGCTTCTTTCTAGTTCCTTAACCTGCAAGAAATGGTAGACAAATCCCCTTCAGATATCACCTATTATCTTAAAAATGGAAGGGTACACTGGGTAATAGACTTCTAGATGCACTATGCTGAAGAAATAAAACAAAGAGGTCACAAATGGAACACTTCTGATCATAAGTCTGCTTATCGGGGTAGATAACAACTACCACAAAACAACAAAAACAAAAAGGAAATTAAATTCTTAATTAACCTGCATGAAAGCATATGGTAACAGTAATGCAGTATCCAACCATCCAAGCTTTTCTCTAGGAATATGTAACGACTGCTCCAAATCTGTTTTCACCTGGAATAAATTAAAATATTTTTAAAAAATGAAAAATTTCAGTATAACGAAAGCAATAAAAAATTCATGTAACATTTACTATGAATTAACTTTGAAGATTTTAATTTCAAATTTTGGTATAAGGTTAGCTATTTCAGGGGAGTTGGTAAATCAATTACATTGACACCAGTTACTCAGCTGGTAATTATTTTAATGACCCCAAAAGGACAAAATGAATCTTGGGAGTATATGAACTCAAAATGTAAAGATGGACAAAATATCACTAAGCATTTTGCCTGGCATGGTAACATTTCTACAAACTTACCGCCTTTTCCAAAGATTTTAATATAAATGATATTAAACATTATAATCCCAAATTTGAGAGAACAGAGAGAAAATGATCCACTGTTTAAAATATAAACAAAATGTTTAATGCTTCATCATTATTTTTGCATTCACTTTTTCTTTGCTGGCATGAGTTGGATGAGACTTTATGAGGTAGTATTCTACTATTTGATGTCCTTCCTATTGTCAACACTATTTGATGTCCTTCCTATTGTCTTTACACATTAAACAGCTAAGCTGTGGGACATAAACACAGCCCAAACAATGTCAATGAGAATAAATGCAGAGACAAATGCACATGCAGAAAGGCTTACATATAGTTTCCAAATACCAAATCTCATTCACAAGGTATTGCTTTCACAAGGCTATAGTGGTAAACACTTGCCCAAGGTACCATGGACTGAGGCCAAATCTAAAACCCAAAATAGCTGCAAAAATAGTCATAACTATATGAGACCAACCTTGGTGATTAAAAATACCAATAGCATAAATGAAAAGCTGAAAATGACATATATAATTATGATAGATTGTTCCCCATTCAATGTTTAGGTAAACTTAGTCACCCACTCACTCACTCGCTCTCCCCACACAAAAAATGAAACAAATTTCGGAGCCAAAAATAGATTTTCTTTTTGCCGTTTTTAGCCCGAAATTTGTTTCGTTTTTATGTGTGGAGAGAGAGAGTGAAAGAGAGAGAAAGAAAGAGAGTGAGTAAGTGGGTGACGAAGATTACCTAAACATTGAATGGGTTGGGTGGTTTGACTGAGGACTGGCAAGCCAGGAAAATCTCTTCGGGATTATTATATATATATATATACATATCATATCCAGTGATTTTAATAGGTAGCAAAAGGAACATTTTACTCCATTTCACTCATACATCCGAAAACTCTAACGTGTTATTTTAAAGATGAATTTATTGTCTACTTCTCCTCACTTTGTTACCACTAACTTCTATAACCTCTGCATCTTCGCTCAATTCTAACTTTCAAAGTTCACATCTTGGCTCGGAAATGAAAATCCAAAAAATATACTGGAATGGGTGTAGAACAATGTGTAGGAAACGAATATGAAAAAAACAAAATGTGCGCAAAGTAACGGGAGGTTGGGGAGAGGACTTCGGAAAATTCACAAGATCCGAGCTTTTCCCTCATAACTTTTAGGAAAATGGAGTTATTTTCAATGAAATTTTATAGAAATACCTTTCAAATGGCATACATTACGATTATAAAGAAATTTGTGGGGAAAAATCTTTTCCAAAGGATGGGGGAGAGAACTTTGAAAACTTCACAAGATCCGAATTTTGCGGGTCAAGATATAGGGGTTAATATTCAGGTTATGGGGTATCAAAAGATTCAGTACTATTTCCACTACTAACAACTTTAAAATTATAATCTTTTCCATAAGATATCTATCGTAAACATTCTATACGACAACCATGATGACGTCATATTTTCTATGAGTATGTACCTTAAAAGACATCCACCATCACCTTCACTCACTATCTCTCCCCCTTTCTCTCTCACACGTGCACGCACAGACACACAAAATCTTGATTTTCCTCTAACATCATGGCTTTATGCAACTGTTGCGATATCACTCTTTATGAAGTTCTCCGTTTCCACGGCAAAAATAACACTGCCATTACATTTTTCATGGAACACAGTGACCTGCCATTTACCTACAATTGTCCGACATGTAATTTTCCATGTATTTTGCGGAAGGAAACGAACATGTGGCATTGTCGTAGGATGGTACGACGATGTCACCAATCCAGAAGGCAATATGGATGTTCTGAATCTTTATTGAAGAACTCCTTTCTGGAAAACACCCAAGTTCCGCCTTGGAAGATATTGCTCAGCACAGCTTAGTCGTACAGATTAATCGAGGAAAATCTTGGATTCTCCCGTAAAACCTCTGTAGATTGGTGGTCTTTCTGCGCTGAGGTCTGCCAGTTTGGGGCAGAAAACCACCAAAATATGATCGGAGGAGATGGGGTTGAAATTGAGATCGATGAAACGGTTCTGGTCCATCGAAAATATCAACGCAGCAGAATAATCAAAACAGTTTGGCTTTTTAGTGGACTGGAACGCTTGACGAAGAGAGCATTTATGGTCCCACTTTTGACGGAATGTGGCGAGGGCAACAGAAGGGATGTTGACACCTTCATTCCTATCATTAGACGCTACATCAGGCCGCGATCAATAATTTATAGTGACTGTTGGTGTGCGTATAGTAACTTGAGCAGCATGGGCTATACACACAATCAGGTTAATCAATCTGAACACTTTGTGGATCCCCATAACCCAGCTATTCACACTCAGAATATTAAGCGTTTATGGGGAAGCCTGAAAAGTGCACTGTTCGTCCCGGAATGAGACCGAAGTATCTCAAATAGTATGTTGCTAGGTTACTTTTTATACCGGCCATCTCACCCCCAACTCAGTGACTTCGTAGGTTTCTTTTGAAAGCTTGAAGACTGTACCCATGTTCCTGAAGACTCGGAAGAATTGGTTCTTGATGTTCAATGACCCTTAAGTGTTTTCTATCATGAAACGATATTCAACACCATATTTATGAAACCATTCGGATAAATTTTTACAAGTGCACCTCCACGCAGTTCATAAAAAAAACCCTCGGATTTCTCGCGTGTAATCACCTACCCTGACCTCCTAATCTGCCGTAAATCCCTTATTTTTCTTTAAAAAAAAAAGGATGGGGCAGGAAACTGGAACCCCACCTTCCTGAAATTATTTAAAAATGTGCATAAATAGGAAGTATATTCTACAGACCCCCAAAAAATACATAAATGACAAAGCACACCTTTACTCACTCTCTCCACGCGAAATCGAAGCGTACTAGTTACCGCTTAAAATTGTTCAAGGAAAGTTGAAACACCTGATGCCATTTCAAAACTGTTTTGCAGCTTAGATCTTATACATCTTAGGATCTACATATCTAGTAATTTTAATAGGTATGTAAAAGATATTGTTTTAATACACTTTGACTTTTTTTTTCTCCAGACATTGAACCACTAATTTTTCTAACTTCAGCATTCATTTATTATTCTTTTCAAACTTCTTTGATTTTTCAATCTAATGTAATCCACACTCTAGAAAACGTATTTCTGCAAAGTGTCATCTTAAAATATGTGTAAAGAAAGGGGGCTAATGCAATTTCGCACCTCACCTTCAAAAGTGCATTTTTTAAAAAAAGATTTCTTCGGAAACGTATGTTTATAAATATATATATATATATATATATATATATATATATATATATATATATATAAGTGATGAGCTGGCAGAACCGTTAGCACGCCGGACCAAGAACTTGGCACATCTCGTCCGTTTTCACGGTGGTGCACCAGCATGGCCGCAGCCACTTGGCTGAAACACATAAATAAATATATATATATATATAGTGGATTTTTCAGGCATAGCGTGGATTCTATCCCTGATAATCAAATTTCAATTAACAGTTCAACAGCGTTTTTCTCACGGTAAAACAATAGTTTTTCTGTGACAGCAGTTACATTTGCCAGATGCCTTAGCTAAGCAAAATAATGTCTTTGCCACTTGACCCTTCTAACCTCTTCTATTTCACCAATAGCTAGAAAAGATATCACAGACTTCCAACGAATTCTATTGTTTGGACAAGCGAGTTAGTGAAAACGCAGTGAGAGCAACCATTAGTTAGTGGCCAGAGACCAACTAGTCATGGCCACAAGCAGGCAACTACTAAAGACAATTGGTCAGATGGAGAAAGAAGGCTATGAGATACAACTTCCCTCGACTCTATAACGTTCACTAGCTCAATTTCTTTTCTCTTACAAATCATTCTATTTCTATCTGTGGGTTACTACTACGAGAACGTGTACAAACATACAGGCCGAAATTAACTTTTCTTTTACCTTGTATGATTTTCCATTTACTAGTTATACATACCAACCCGTCGTGATTTTGGATATATACAATGTAACGGTAAATAAATAACCTTTTCTAACCTAAACATTAGCACCTACATCTTGACCCGCAAAATTCGGATCTTGTGAATTTTCCGAAGTCCTCTTCCCCACAAATTTCTTTATAATCGTAATGTATGCCGTTTGAAAAGTAAATTTTTTCATTGAAAAAAAAAACAAAACATTTTCCTAAAAGTTACGAGGGAAAAGCTCGAATCTTGTGAATTTTCCGAAGTTCTATCCCTACCCCCTTCACCCAAATCTCTTTGAATTTTCAATCTAATGTAATCCACACTCTCGAAAACGTATTTCTACAAAATGTTATCTAAAATTATGGGTAAAGAAAGAAATAGCAAAAAATATTTGAAAATGGGGGTGGGGGTGAAATTTTTGAGGGTTTCGCTCCACCCAGTTTTCCGGACCCAAAAAAGGGTTTTGTAGCATATTAAGAGGTCACAGAAATTCAGTCAACAACAAAAAAAAGTATTTCCAATGATTCCGGGATATGGGAGAGGGGGGGTCCGGATTCCCACCCACCCCTTTTTTCCGAACAAAAATAAGAGGCTTGCAGCATATTATGAGGTCAGGGTACGTGATTCCATGTAAAAAATCCGAGGTTTTTTTTTTTTTCTTAGTGAAAATCGTGCGGGTGAAAACATCAATGGGGGTGCGGGTGGAATTTCCGAGGCTTTCACCGCACCACACCCCGTTTTCCGGACCCAAAAATGGGTTTTGTAGCATATTCAGAAGCGACCGGAATTCATTCAACGTAAAAAAAAAATTACAATGATTCCGGGATGGGGGAAGTACGGCTCACCCTCTTTTTCCGAACAAAAAAAGGAGTTTGCAGCATATTAGGACGTCAGGGTACTTGATTCCATGCAAAAAATCCGAGTTTTCTTTTTTTTTTTTTTTTTTTAGTGAAAATCGTGCGGGTGAAAGGATCAAAATTGACTAAATTTCACACCTTTGAGCCTAGCTGATACTTATTTCATCGACCCCAAAACATACATTTACCAAATGAATCTTCAAATTTCGAAAAAGGTGTGTCGGTATGTATTTTCTGAAATTCCTCTCCCTACCCACTGAAAAAAATTCCGTTATAATCGGAATCTACACCATCTGAAGCGTATTCTTATTACTAAATATCCATTTCTCTTAAAGTTATGAATAAACAAAGTGGGAGAAGGGGCACATTGTGTAGGTGTGTCATTATTATAGTTTAGCATGCTGGAGAAAATGCTTAACAGCACGTCGTCCGTCTTTACGTTCTAAGTTCAAATTCCGTCGAGGAAGACTTTACCTTTCATCATTTTGGGGGTGGATGCAATTATTATTGTCCTGGGGTTAGTTTATTTGGTTAATGTTTACAATATTACCCGGGGGTAATATTGTAAACATTAACTTTTTTTTGTCCTGTTAATTGCTATTTGAAACGTGTTTGTAGAAGTGCGGCAGTAAGCTTATTATTGGTTATTATTTACAGGCATTTCGAAGTGAAAACCTCGTCATTAAAGTTAAAGCAAAAGTGTTGTCACTAAAAAAGATAAATCTTCTATTAAATATAAATAAAATACTAACTTCTTAACCAGATTAAGTGGGTTTTTTTAAAGTATTTATATATTCGTTCCGCTTACTCGGGAAACGCAGGTCTATTTTTGTATTTTCCCGGACTGTTTTGGTTCCATGATTAGTCCAGCAGGTACGTTTACATAAATCCAAAAATTGCTTGTGTTAATATTAAAAATCAAAAAATAACAGAAAAAGTTGTCTCAATCGTGACAACTATTCCGAAAGCACAGTAAAGGGGTGAGGAGTAAAAACTATAAAAAAACATTAATTTTTAGATTCTTTTTTTGGTAGAGATGGACTATATGTAATTTTAACCTCCCCCCCCCCTTATTTATTAATTTTTTTTACGGAATCCCACGTTTTAGGCTATGGAGATTCCGATTCTGAAAAAAAAATTTTTGAAAAATTTCAATCCCTCCCCCCACCAAACAGGCTATTTACATGCTAGAAATAACAGCCAAATCTCACAAAACTAGTGTTAGGGTTAAGGTTAGGGTTAGGGTCAGGGTTAGGGTTTGAGTTAGGGTTAGGTTTACCCTGTGGATCTATATAAAACCGGGGGGGGGGAGGATCGAAATTTTGAAATTGAGATTTTTGAAAAATTTTTTTTCAGAATCGGAATCTCCATAGTTTAAAACGTGGGATTCCGTTAAAAAAACAAAATTTAAAAGGGGGGGGGTATACCCAGATTACATATACTCCATCTCCACCCCTTTTTTTATGCGAATTACATTCGTTTTAGAATGTGGAATGAATAATACTGAAGAGAAAAAGAAAAAGCATATTTAATTTTGTGTCGTGGCAATTATTCCAAAGGCACAATGAAGTAGGATGGGATTAAAGTTTGAAAAAAATTCTTTCATGTGAATTACTTGTGAGATGCTATTAAATTTATGAATATCAAAAAAAGACCATGTATACATTTGTGAGTGTGATGAAGGTGTTTATTTATATATGGTATAGTAACATTTGTAAGCAAAGCATTTTAAAACTGCTTTCGGTCGAGTGCATAATAGAAATATAAAAATAAAGAGATGAAGTAAATTACATACCACTCCGAGTGGTTTTCTCAGTAAATAGGTCGAAGCATAAGACAACCAACCTAAACAGAAAACCAGTACTTGTTTACTTCGTAGAAGTGACATGTCGAAAGACATTTGGGAAGACATTCTCCAAACCGATCTTCCTTTATAAACAAGTCAGTTGAAGAGAAAGAGAGAGACGTCCGGTAGCGAAATAGAGCGAGAATAATTCGAGTTATGGGACATTTGCCAGTCTCTGACTTCCTGTAACTCGACTCCGATCACCAACTGATGTTGAAAATGTCAACGGTAGATAACTCCAACCGGTACTTGGGACAATGTGAGTCGTTATTCGCTTTATTTTCACAGACAATATAATATGATTGATTCGATATTATTACCAACTTTCAAACTTTACTACTATTTCATTTGTTAAACACTGACTTCTGTGGGGAATTAAAGAAGAGAGTTGTCACCGGTCAGATTCAATCTTAGAACAGGAAAATACTGGGGCTGTCTCATTGCTTTCGCCGCCGCAAAATATTGTATTTTCTGTATTAAATCGATGGTAAGTAACTGGATATTTTACTCAGTTATTTTAATACATTTCTGACATACAGTTTTATAGATATTTATTGACTTTGGGGATTGATGTCACAGTTCTTTCTTTTTTCTTTTTGTTGTGCATTACCTCGAGTTTCACATATGTATAAAACGGAGGAACCTCTATGCAGTTGCTCGGTTTGCTAGCTATACCAATGAAATCTCCCTCAAATAATACCCTACTATCTTAAATAAGGAAAGAGCGCTTTACATAATGTAGTTGTCCATACCTCTAAAATATCGAAGTGGTTTGCTTGTTCAGAAGTGACTAAGAGTTTAAAAAAACTAAAATCCTCTTTAGTTTCCTTGGTTTAGGAAACATATACACAGTTTAATTTCCGAACTGTGTCGTATATATATTTTAAGGCAATCTTTCGTTATATGCACTTAAAAACGGTACACTTTTATTTTTCAGGGATATAGATTTATCTCTTTTAAGGCGCAGGCGTGTTTGCATGGTAAGACGCTTGCTTTCCAATCAGATGGTTCCAAGTTTATTCTGCCTGGCACCTTCGGCAAGTGCCTTCTGCTATAGCCTCGGGTCGATCAAAGCTATGTGAATGAATTTGATAGACGGAAAGTGAAAGAAGCCCGTCATATATGTATGTATATATCCATCTTTGTGTATGTGTTGGTCCCCCACCACCGCTCAACAACCGGTTTTGGTGTGTCTACGTCCCCGTAACTTATCTGTTCGGCAAAAGAGACCGAGAGAATAAGTCCCGCGCTTTAAAAAAGTCCTGGGGGTAATTTGTTCGACTAAAACCATTCAAGGCGGTGCCCCAGCATGGCCGAAGTCAAATGACTGAAACAAATGAAAGATAAAAGATATATAGAAAACACCACTGCACCACACCCACTCTAAACATAAACTACACTCAACTAAAGCTTTCACCATCGTTCCAAATGTCACGCCTCACTATCTCCGAAGATCTCTCCTGACGAAAGCATACCTTTAGCATAGTTAAGACCACATCCCAAAGACTAGCCCTTCTCTTTAGAGGTTATTTCAGAGGATATTTCAGCCCCTAACAGCTGCTAATGCTCTGCAGGCTTCAACGGAATTCCACAGTAGTTTACTGCTGCCACATCTGGAATAGTTCTGCTACTATGCTCATTACAGTCTGAATTGCATCCAGAGAAAGACCTCTTGACAGATCAGTGCTACATCTCTAAAGTATACATCCAGTCTCTGGACTACAGATCTGCTGGTGTGCTGTCTCCCTCCCCTTCTCTCCCCTTTCTCTCTTTCCTATCTTCTGCCCTGCAGATCCAACAAATCTTCTACATCCACACCCAGGTACTCCGTCCCACTTTTCTTTCCACCTTTCTTCAACATAAAAATGCATGCTATTATTAATATATATATGTAGCAGTATTGACTACCATACCTGTGTAAATGATTGCTCCTGCTGCACACACACACATACATTGTAATGTTGCCTAGCAAGGGAAAACACACAGAAACTAGACTTCAATGAAAATGACAATTGACTACAAAATATATTGCATCCTTTTGTAAATATATATTAAGAATCAATGCAGTTGTTAACATAACAATAAATACATAATCATGTCATATGAGCACGATGTTCTATTGATTTAAATTGGTCTTATATTTTAGCCAATCGAATATGTTGAAGATGAGCCTACTCTGATGTCTACTCTATTGTGGCTTTTATAGGCCTATAAAAACTACAATAAATCACCAAGAACTACCACTTCACTAGAGAAATCTCTGCATCTCGATGTCAAAGAAATCTGTAATTTTCTGAGCCTTAATACATGATTGACATTTGAAAGTTCAGGCAGTGTGACAATAATAAAGATTTGTTATGGTGAAAGTACAGATAATTTTTTTGACTTTTCCCTCATAATTTATTGCTATGAATCTTATTCATCATCTTCATCATCATTATTGTTTAATACCCGTTTTCCATGCTGGCATGGCTTTGTCGGTTTGCCTGGGGTTTGGGAAGACTGGAGGCTGCACCAGGCTCCAGTCTGATCTGGCAGTGTTTCCAACTGTAGAAACACTGCCAGATCAGACTGGAGCTTGGTGCAGCCTCCTGGCTTCCCAGACCCCAGTCAAATCGTCCAACCCATGCCAGCATGGAAAATGAACGTTAAACGATTATGATGATGAATAAGATTCATAGCAATAAATTATGAGGCAAAATCAAAAATAATCTGTACTTCCACCATAACATATCTTTATTATTGTCACACTGCTTTCTGTGTATGCATGCTTATAGTTGGTACTATTGTGGTTATATGACTGAAGTTTGAGTCTGATGGTGCCACTTTTCTTTCTGGCTTTACAGTGTAAGCATGGCTACTCCATTAACAATGTGCACCAAAGAAGAACAAAAAGCAGTGATCTGAGAGATGGTAATGGTGAACCAGTTCACCATTACCATATCTTGAGCTTGCTGAATCTTCTTGTCAGTGGTGGAGGTTGATGGGCGTCCTGCTCTCTCTTCGTGCATCCCACTTATCTGGCCACTTTTAAACTTCTCGATTCATTCATACACACTTCTATGCGGTAGTATACTGTCCCCATATTGTGCTAAAAGCCTCTGATGAATTTCAACACCTGACACACCTTCCAACCAGAGAAATCAGATCACTGCTCCTTGTTCTTCTTTGGTGCACATTGCTAGTGGAGCAGCCATGCTTACACTGTAATGCCAGAACGAAAAATGGTACCATAGGCTCAAACTTCGATCACGTGACCACAATAGTACCAACTATAAGCATGCATGTGCAGAGAGGCAGTGTGACACTTATAAAGGTATGTTATGACAATAGTGCAGATAATTTTTGACTCCCCCTCAAGGAGACATGAATATTTTCAAATGTATGAAAAATATTTTTTACAAGCTCTGTCTTGTTGTGTAAAGTAGAATTGTTTGTTGTTTGCTTTACTCGTTTAAATATGGAATTTGAACTATATTTCAAGCTAATATTGTCTTGTATTTGAATGTTTTAAGACATAAGTACAAGTCCTTACTCAAAAACATCAGTTGCTTTTATCTGCTTGTGGCCTAGCATTCTAGTTGGATGACTACTTAGGGATGTCATTTATTTATCATACATTCTGATCACTTTATATCACTCATAGGAATTAATGCTGTCCATTATAGTTGGTATTTGATTCTCTTGATTTTCTGATTTTCATGATCCAAACAGACAAAATGGTAAAGGCTTTTCCCCAGAGGATGGTAATGAAGATGCACTTGACAGGCCACTTTGACTCACTGGGCTTGCACTTGTTGACAACCATCCCCACCCCATTGAGGCTCATTCTTATTAACTGTGACATGTCATACTCCATATAGAAATAAACCAGCCATATCAGGCCCAAGTATTCTACCTCTTGTATGTTCAAACCAGCCAGATTTGGCCTCTTACACCTGCCCTAGAGTGTCATTGTAAAAAAAATAATCATATTGAAACCTCATGGCTATGAGATAATGCATGAATAATTCTAAGGTACATGGCTCAATGGTTAGAGTGATGGATTACAATCATGGGGTAGTGAGTTTGATTCCCAAACCAGGCTATGTATTGAGTTCTTGAACAAGACACTTCACTTCACATTGTTCCAGTTCACTCAGCTTTAGAAATAAGTTGTGACATCACTGGTGTCAAACTGTATCAGCCTTGCCCTTTCCCTTGGATAACATTGGTGGCATGGAGACAGGAGGCTGGTATGCATAGGCAAATGCTGATCTTCCATAAAACTACCTTGCCTGGACTTGTGCCTCAGAGGGTAAATATCTAGGTGCAATCCCATGGTCATTCATGATTGAAGCGGGTCTTTACCTTTTACTCTAATTCTAAACAAGGTGCATTCAGATTACTCTGTCTAACGTAATGTTTGTTTACATTACGTTTGACAGAGTAATCTGAATGCTAAAAGGTTTTAAGCAAACCTATGATCAAAGGCATTCTAGCCATGACCATCTTGTTTTTTAGCCATGTTATATGTGGAACACTGACATACTATCCAGAAGATTTACCTCTCATCCATTTGAGATTTTTAGCACTAATCTTCAAAAGCTTCTTGAAACTAGGGAGACATTTATATTTCACAGTCAGAATTGCTGAACCATGGAATAAACTACCTGTATCAGTTATTATCTGTTGAGACACTACATCCTTCAAAACTTCCATGCTTCCTGAAATTTGCCAACAGTACACTTGATGCTCCCACCTCTGTTTTTCTTTTCTTTATTTTTCAAAGACTTATTCACTGTTCACTTCCTGTGTATATTCTATGTACTGTTCATGCAGTTTTGGTTACTTTTTCTGTTGAGATGTAGTGGACTTGAGTACTGTAAACAATAAATTCATTATAACAATCTGTCCTTTTTTTTCTCATTTGTCAACCTCAAGATGTCTGAAGCTGGTGCCAGTGGTGGAAAGTCACCTGATAATCGTGATAAATATTTAATGAACCTTATGTCAAAGGTATGCCTATAAACATTTCATTGAAAAATTATCTGAAACCTCTTTTTCTAATTTGCTAAAAGGTAACCATAACAACTTGACATCTACCTTAAAAACTCTTAGCTTTTTACATATATTGATTTTTCTGCACCATCAACAGCTGTTGCCATGTGATAAATATACATAATGATTTTAATTGGTGTTTTAAGTTTCAGAATGGTAACGTGTAATGTATTACATCATCATCATTATCATTTAATGTCCACTTTCCATACTTGCATAGGTTAGATGAAATACATTGACACAAAATTTTCTAGGGTCAGATGCCCTTCCTGTTGCCAACTCTCACCTGTTTCCTAGTAAGGAGTTAATATTTCTCTATGGCCAGTTCTTTTTTTATTTTTTTGTGAAAAACTGAAAATACACAGCTTAGCTGGTATGATAGTGATACTCATTTTTAACTATTATATGATGTCTAGACAAGAGTACACCCAAACACATACACACACACATTTATATATATGATAACACAAATGGGTTGAAGCTCACAATAGTTGTTTCATATGTTTTTATTGATGAACAAATGAATTACATCATGTAAAAAAACTGTTTTGCTTTACATGAATAAAAAATAAAATTTAACATTTAGGGTTTTTCATACAAATAGTATATATTGTGTATTGACTCTCATCTCAGTACTGTATGAGAGTAAAAAGAGAATGCTTTTCTATATCATGTTATCCCCAACTCTACCTTGGTACTTTTTTTATTAAAGTACCTTGATTCTACTGAATCCTGAAAATAATTATATATATAGGTGCAGGAGTGGCTGTGTGGTAAGTAGCTTGCTTACCAACCACATGGTTCTGGGTTCAGTCCCACTATGTGACACCTTGGGCAAGTGTCTTTTACTATAGCCTCGGGCCAACCAAAGCCTTGTGAGTGCATTTGGTAGATGGAAACTGAAAGAAGCCCATTGTATGTATATATATATATGTATATATGTGTGTGTGTTTGTATTTGTGTTTGTCCCCCACCATTGCTTGACAACCAATGCTGGTGTGTTTACATCCCCGTAACTTTGCGGATCAGCAAAAAAGACTGATAGAGTAAGTACTAGGCTTACAAAGAATAAGTCCTGGGGTTAATTTGTTCAACTAAAGGCAGTGCTCCTGCATGGCCACAGTTAAATGACTGAAACAAGTAAAAGAATATATATATATATATATATATATATATATATATATATATATATATATATATATATATATATATATATATATATCATCATCATCATCATCATCATCATCATCGTTTAACGTCTGCTTTCCATGCTAGCATGGGTTGGACGATTTGACTGAGGACTGGTGAAACCGGATGGCAACACCAGGCTCCAGTCTAATTTGGCAGAGTTTCTACAGCTGGATGCCCTTCCTAACGCCAACCACTCAGAGAGTGTAGTGGGTGCTTTTACGTGTCACCCGCACGAAAACGGCCACGCTCGAAATGGTGTCTTTTATGTGCCACCCGCACAAGCCAGTCCAGGGGCACTGGCAACGATCTCGCTCGAAAATCCTACTGGAGCCAGTCAGGCGGTACTGGCAACGGCCACGCTCAAAATGGTGCATCTCATGTGCCACCCGCACAAGAACCAGTCCAGGAGCACTGGCAACGATCTTACTTGGCTTGCCGGGTCTTCTCATGCACAGGACATTTCCAAAGGTCTCGGTCAGTAGTCATCGCCTCGGTGAGGCCCAATGTACGAAGGTCTTGCCTCACCACCTCAGCCCAGGTCTTCCTGGGCCTACCTCTTCCACGGGTTCCCTCAACTGTTAGGGTGTGGCACTTTTTCACGCAGCTATCCTCATCCATTCTCACCACATGTCCATACCAGCGCAATCGTCTCTCTTGCACGCCACAACTGATGCTTCTAATGTTCAGCTTTTCTCTCAAGATACTTACACTCTGACGGGTATTCACATTGACATTACACATCCAACGGAGCATACTGGCTTCATTCCTTGCGAGCTTACGTATGTCCTCAGCAGTTACAGCCCATGTTTCACTGCCATGTAGCATGGCTGTTCGTACGCATGCGTCATACAGTCTGCCTTTTACTCTGAGTGAGAGTCCCTTTGTCGCCAGCAGGGGTAAGAGCTCTCTAAACTTTGCCCAGGCTATTCTTATTCTAGCAGCTACACTTTCAGCGCACCCACCCCCACTACTAACTTGGTCGCCCAGATAGCGGAAGCTATCGACTACCTCTAGTTTTTCACCCTGGAATGAGATAGAAGTTGTTTCCTGTTTGTTTACAGTCTTTATTGCACCTGAACATCTGCCACAAACAAAAACTAACTTGCTAGTTAACCTGCCTTTGATGTTGCTGCACCTCTTATGTGTCCATAGCTTGCACCAGGTACATCTTATAGAGTTACTACCTACTCCTTTTCTACATACTGAGCAGGGCCATCTACCTGAAGGGGTTTGTGTTTTATCTACCTTCCTACTTATTAGGATTTTGGTTTTAGCTACGTTGACTCTAAGGCCCTTCAGTTCTAGACCTTGCTTCCACACCTGAAACTTCTCCTCTAGTTCTGATAGTGACTCCGCAATTAGGGCAAGGTCATCAGCATAGAGGAGCTCCCAGGGGCAACCTGTCTTGAACTCCTCTATGATTGCCTGGAGGACTATGATAAATAAGAGGGGGCTGAGGACGGAACCTTGGTGGACCCCTACCTCTACCCGGAATTCATTGCTGTACTCATTTCCAACCCTCACCTTACTGGCAGCATCTCTGTACATGGCTCGCACAGCTCTCACTAACCATTCTTCTATCCCAAGTTTCCTCATTGACCACCAGATAAGGAATCGGGGGACCCTGTCAAAGGCTTTCTCCATGTCAACGAAAGCCAGGTACAGAGGTTTATCCTTAGCTAGGTATTTCTCCTGCAACTGTCTCACTAGAAATAAGGCATCAGTAGTGCTTTTACCTGGCACGAACCCAAACTGCATCTCATCTAAATTGATTCGCTCCCTAATTAGTTGGGCTATGACCCTCTCTGTAACTTTCACAACCTGATCTAACAGCTTGATACCTCTGTAATTATTTGTATCTAAAGCGTCACCTTTACCTTTGTAGCAGTTGACTATGATGCTGCTACACCAGTCATTGGGTATGACTCCTTCGTGTATCACCTGGTTCGTAATACGGGTGACTAGGCTATAGCCAACACTGCCAGATATTTTGAGCATCTCTGCAGTGATTCCTGATGGGCCGGGGGCTTTCCCGGTCTTCATACTCTTAATTGCTTTATCTACCCTGGTACTATCAACTCGGATAGCTGGTCCCTCTATTGGGTCGACATACGGCAGGCTCTCTTTCTCCCATTCATTCTCTTTATTAAGCAATCTATCATAGTGGCATCT